>NW_027621490.1:17500-20000 GCF_964198595.1 Lampetra fluviatilis | reverse complement strand
ATCTGATCTCGCAAAGGGGTGTAGTAAGTTACCTTGTCAGCTGCGGCCTGAGACAAGGTTTTACCCGAGACTTCAAACCGGACGGTGACATCGACCACTAATGCTTTTTCCCCTTTCACGAACACGAGATCTGGTTTTCGTAGTTCTCCATCCTCGGATCTAAGGCGCGGTTCCTTGTGAACCCACCAGCCCAGCCGTGTTGCTTCGTTCGCGAGAATGTCACCGATCTTATTGTGCCGAGCAATCCTTGCTTTCTGAACAGCAGGACATTGACCAAGAATATGTGAGAGAGATTCCAGCCTGGAGGAGCACTTTCTGCAGGAACGTAGCGCTCCCTCTCTGCCCCTGTTCAAGCTCTCCCGAGTCGGGTAGAGGTTGGATCTTACTTGCAGCGCGGCGATATAGTGACGTTGTTTGAAGCCACCTCGTGTCCCCAGCCACGTATTACTAACCTTGTCATGCGCAAAGTTTTCAACACCCACACCCTGCACTGGTTTCTCACACCATCTCTTGAATTCGACCTGCCGCCAGTTACATGGTTTTAAGTATACCGGCTCTTCCGAGGCGAGGTCTGTAGAAAACACCGAAGGAATCGCTTGACAATCACCTCCGGCTCGGACCCATAGGTTTCTGAACTTCTCATCCACACCCTGCGAGGACACTACCTTTCGTATCATAGCATCAGAAGAGTTGGCAATGCGCTGCAGCCTTCTTAGCTGCGCGGATGGAATCATGCTTTCCAACTTCATGATTGCCAGGCCTCCATCACAAGCTCTGGCGTATAGCAGTCCGTTGCAGGTAGAAGGTGGCAGATGGAGCCAACCCTTAACCGCGTTCCTAATCGCTTGGTCCAAAATTCGCAAGGTGGTCGGTCTGCAATCCGCATGGTCGCCTGGGTACAGTAGTCGCGGTAGGGCGTATGCATTGAGAATTTCCACCTTCTGAGTCGGTTTCAAAGGTGCCTCGTCAATGTTCGAGATCCATTTCTTTAATTGTACATTCAAGTCTGGCTGTACAATGCCAGTCCACGGGCTGATCTTCATACCAAGGTATTTCGCGGAATCCTCTGGCCCAACCATTTGGACTTTTACCTCAGCTATGGCCCACGGGTCGCAGTTATTCACCGTGTACGAATCTTTCGTTGGGTTCAGCATGAAGCCCTGGCATTTGTTGGCTTGAACCTTAAGCCCTGATAGTTTGCAGAATGATTCTAGGATGGCGATGTTGGTGTTCATGCCCTCCCACGATTCACTCATCAACACCAAGTCATCTGCAAACGCCAGCGAAGTCACGCACTCAGCTTCAACAGTGTATCCGACACCATGCGTCTCCAAGGCACATAAGAGAGGGTCCATGGCTAGGCTGAACAACAAGGGAGACATCGGATCACCCTGTTTCACACCAACTCGGATATTAATTTCCGGGCTCGAGGCGTCCTTATTCTTAAACGAGGTCGTGCATTGGTCATAGGCGTTTCGAATGATGTTGACCATATGCTCGTCCACCTGTTTTTGCCTTAGAACCCACATGATGTGGGCATGAGACACCGAGTCGAAGGCCTTCGCCACATCGATGAATACCACCGCCAACGACTTTCGAGCCTTCTTTGCCTGATTCATAATGTCTTGAAGTACCTTTAGGTTCTCAGAGCAGCCTGGTGCCGCGATAAACCCGCGTTGCCGCGGATTCAGAGCGCAAGCACGTTCTAGGCGTGCCGTGAGGATCTTGGAAAACAGTCTGAGGATTATGGAGCTAATCGTTATTGGCCTCCAATTTCCCAGATCCTTCAGTAAGTCCTCACTCATAACCTTGGGTATCAGAACAGACCTATTTCTTTTCAGGTCTTTGGGTATGATGCCAGTAACCAACCAAGCGTTGAACAGGGCTGCCAATGTCTTTCCCTCTGGATCAGCAACGATGATTGCTGCCTTTGTCACGCCATCTGGTCCTGGCGCCGATGATGGTTTAATAGCACGGATGCCCGCCACCACCTCTTCCTCCGTAATCAGGGCTTCAAAGTGGTCATTGTTCGCGACCGTCAGCGACTTAAATTGGCCGAGGCCATTAAAAGGTATTGCTTCCTCCCACTTGTTACGGTAGAAGTCATGCACCACATTAATAGGGATCTGGCACTCCTGTTGGTCTTTGCCATCGAGAACTAGAGAGGCCAACCTAGAGCGGTTTCTGTAGAACAGCTTCTGATGTTTCATGAAGTTGCCTCTCTTTACCGCTCTCCTTTTCATCCAAGTCCTCGTAGGCATCGTCCTGGGCATGATAACATCCTCTGCGGTTTTCGAACGGCCACCTCTCGTCCTAACCACTCGCATCATTCGAAGCATTGACTTTGTTGCATTGTCAACCTGGACCTCCTGTTGACCCTCCCCCAGCAGCCATGTCTTCATCACCTCTCTGGCAGGGCCTTCACGCTTCTTGCTTGGCTTAAGCATAAGCAACTCAGAAGCTAGAACGAGTTTGGCCCTCACACCCGACGTAATATCTG
>NW_027621490.1:0-10000 GCF_964198595.1 Lampetra fluviatilis | reverse complement strand
CAGTTACTGACAGTGCCTGGCGTGGGTTACTTGTCTCCGTTGTCGAGAGGGGAAGACGACCCATGTATATGTAAAGGGCGATTTTTTTAGCAACCGTTAAGGCTGTTTTTCCCCTTCACTTGTATCGAGAGGGAAGCAAAGAACATGTATGGCGTGTACGTTTTTTTACGAATTTTCATTAGCAATCTAACGACATGAATTGCGAAGACGTTTTTTGAACAATTGTATTCCTTTCCCAAAACATCGAGTGCTAGTGTATAAAACCGCTAGAGAAAATAAATTGGCAGGCGAAACTTAAAAAGGAGAGACCCATGAACAGCATGGCCAGGCGGCTCACCTCGACGTTTTTCCCCCGAGCAAAGTCCGCCGAGACCCCCTGTATCCCACGGGGATGTACTGGCGTGCACTTAAAGGTTGATGCCGCTCTGTTACTTGGGAAACGAACCACAAGCCAAATCCAGCTAATTTGTGAATGACTTAGCTCTCCTGCTTTCTCGAGAACGTGCTTTTTTCGTCGGATGAAACTTCCACAGGCTTTTCCAGCAGATTTGCACCTGCACTCAAAAAAGTCAAAATTTTTACACATAGACCCCATCAAACGGGAGAAATTGGCCCGGATTGCTCTCATGTGCGTTACGGGGCATCGTTTCTCTCGCGCCGAATTCTCTCGAGCTGGGAAATCGCTCATTTTTGCGTCGCCAAATATCGTACGAACGCCGTGAAACTTCCACAGGCTTTTTCAGCAGATTTGCACGTGCACTCAAAAAAGTCAAAATTTTTACACATAGACCCCATCAAACGGGAGAAATTGGCCCGGATTGCTCTCATGTGCGTTACGGGGCATCGTTTCTCTCGCGCCGAATTCCATCGAGCTGGGAAATCGCTCATTTTTGCGTCGCCAAATATCGTACGAACGCCGTGAAACTTCCACAGGCTTTTTCAGCAGATTTGCACCTGCACTCAAAAAAGTCAAAATTTTTACACATAGACCCCATCAAACGGGAGAAATTGGCCCGGATTGCTCTCATGTGCGTTACGGGGCATCGTTTCTCTCGCGCCGAATTCTCTCGAGCTGGGAAATCGCTCATTTTTGCGTCGCCAAATATCGTACGAACGCCGTGAAACTTCCACAGGCTTTTTCAGCAGATTTGCACGTGCACTCAAAAAAGTCAAAATTTTTACACATAGACCCCATCAAACGGGAGAAATTGGCCCGGATTGCTCTCATGTGCGTTACGGGGCATCGTTTCTGTCGCGCCGAATTCCATCGAGCTGGGAAATCGCTCATTTTTGCGTCGCCAAATATCGTACGAACGCCGTGAAACTTCCACAGGCTTTTTCAGCAGATTTGCACGTGCACTCAAAAAAGTCAAAATTTGTACACATAGACCCCATCAAACGGGAGAAATTGGCCCGGATTGCTCTCATGTGCGTTACGGGGCATCGTTTCTCTCGCGCCGAATTCTCTCGAGCTGGGAAATCGCTCATTTTTGCGTCGCCAAATATCGTACGAACGCCGTGAAACTTCCACAGGCTTTTTCAGCAGATTTGCACGTGCACTCAAAAAAGTCAAAATTTTTACACATAGACCCCATCAAACGGGAGAAATTGGCCCGGATTGCTCTCATGTGCGTTACGGGGCATCGTTTCTGTCGCGCCGAATTCCATCGAGCTGGGAAATCGCTCATTTTTGCGTCGCCAAATATCGTACGAACGCCGTGAAACTTCCACAGGCTTTTCCAGCAGATTTGCACGTGCACTCAAAAAAGTCAAAATTTTTACACATAGACCCCATCAAACGGGAGAAATTGGCCGGGATTGCTCTCATGTGCGTTACGGGGCATCGTTTCTCTCGCGCCGAATTCCATCGAGCTGGGAAATCGCTCATTTTTGCGTCGCCAAATATCGTACGAACGCCGTGAAACTTCCACAGGCTTTTTCAGCAGATTTGCACGTGCACTCAAAAAAGTCAAAATTTGTACACATAGACCCCATCAAACGGGAGAAATTGGCCCGGATTGCTCTCATGTGCGTTACGGGGCATCGTTTCTCTCGCGCCGAATTCTCTCGAGCTGGGAAATCGCTCATTTTTGCGTCGCCAAATATCGTACGAACGCCGTGAAACTTCCACAGGCTTTTTCAGCAGATTTGCACGTGCACTCAAAAAAGTCAAAATTTTTACACATAGACCCCATCAAACGGGAGAAATTGGCCCGGATTGCTCTCATGTGCGTTACGGGGCATCGTTTCTGTCGCGCCGAATTCCATCGAGCTGGGAAATCGCTCATTTTTGCGTCGCCAAATATCGTACGAACGCCGTGAAACTTCCACAGGCTTTTCCAGCAGATTTGCACGTGCACTCAAAAAAGTCAAAATTTTTACACATAGACCCCATCAAACGGGAGAAATTGGCCGGGATTGCTCTCATGTGCGTTACGGGGCATCGTTTCTCTCGCTCCGAATTCCATCGAGCTGGGAAATCGCTCATTTTTGCGTCGCCAAATATCGTACGAACGCCGTGAAACTTCCACAGGCTTTTTCAGCAGATTTGCACGTGCACTCAAAAAAGTCAAAATTTTTACACATAGACCCCATCAAACGGGAGAAATTGGCCGGGATTGCTCTCATGTGCGTTACGGGGCATCGTTTCTCTCGCGCCGAATTCCATCGAGCTGGGAAATCGCTCATTTTTGCGTCGCCAAATATCGTACGAACGCCGTGAAACTTCCACAGGCTTTTCCAGCAGATTGGCACGTGCACTCAAAAAAGTCAAAATTTGTACACATAGACCCCATCAAACGGGAGAAATTGGCCGGGATTGCTCTCATGTGCGTTACGGGGCATCGTTTCTCTCGCTCCGAATTCCATCGAGCTGGGAAATCGCTCATTTTTGCGTCGCCAAATATCGTACGAACGCCGTGAAACTTCCACAGGCTTTTCCAGCAGATTTGCACCTGCACTCAAAAAAGTCAAAATTTTTACACATAGACCCCATCAAACGGGAGAAATTGGCCCGGATTGCTCTCATGTGCGTTACGGGGCATCGTTTCTCTCGCGCCGAATTCTCTCGAGCTGGGAAATCGCTCATTTTTGCGTCGCCAAATATCGTACGAACGCCGTGAAACTTCCACAGGCTTTTTCAGCAGATTTGCACGTGCACTCAAAAAAGTCAAAATTTGTACACATAGACCCCATCAAACGGGAGAAATTGGCCGGGATTGCTCTCATGTGCGTTACGGGGCATCGTTTCTCTCGCTCCGAATTCCATCGAGCTGGGAAATCGCTCATTTTTGCGTCGCCAAATATCGTACGAACGCCGTGAAACTTCCACAGGCTTTTTCAGCAGATTTGCACGTGCACTCAAAAAAGTCAAAATTTGTACACATAGACCCCATCAAACGGGAGAAATTGGCCGGGATTGCTCTCATGTGCGTTACGGGGCATCGTTTCTCTCGCGCCGAATTCCATCGAGCTGGGAAATCGCTCATTTTTGCGTCGCCAAATATCGTACGAACGCCGTGAAACTTCCACAGGCTTTTCCAGCAGATTTGCACGTGCACTCAAAAAAGTCAAAATTTTTACACATAGACCCCATCAAACGGGAGAAATTGGCCCGGATTGCTCTCATGTGCGTTACGGGGCATCGTTTCTCTCGCGCCGAATTCTCTCGAGCTGGGAAATCGCTCATTTTTGCGTCGCCAAATATCGTACGAACGCCGTGAAACTTCCACAGGCTTTTTCAGCAGATTTGCACCTGCACTCAAAAAAGTCAAAATTTTTACACATAGACCCCATCAAACGGGAGAAATTGGCCCGGATTGCTCTCATGTGCGTTACGGGGCATCGTTTCTCTCGCTCCGAATTCCATCGAGCTTGGAAATCGCTCATTTTTGCGTCGCCAAATATCGTACGAACGCCGTGAAACTTCCACAGGCTTTTCCAGCAGATTTGCACCTGCACTCAAAAAAGTCAAAATTTTTACACATAGACCCCATCAAACGGGAGAAATTGGCCCGGATTGCTCTCATGTGCGTTACGGGGCATCGTTTCTGTCGCGCCGAATTCCATCGAGCTGGGAAATCGCTCATTTTTGCGTCGCCAAATATCGTACGAACGCCGTGAAACTTCCACAGGCTTTTCCAGCAGATTGGCACGTGCACTCAAAAAAGTCAAAATTTGTACACATAGACCCCATCAAACGGGAGAAATTGGCCGGGATTGCTCTCATGTGCGTTACGGGGCATCGTTTCTCTCGCTCCGAATTCCATCGAGCTGGGAAATCGCTCATTTTTGCGTCGCCAAATATCGTACGAACGCCGTGAAACTTCCACAGGCTTTTTCAGCAGATTTGCACGTGCACTCAAAAAAGTCAAAATTTGTACACATAGACCCCATCAAACGGGAGAAATTGGCCGGGATTGCTCTCATGTGCGTTACGGGGCATCGTTTCTCTCGCGCCGAATTCCATCGAGCTGGGAAATCGCTCATTTTTGCGTCGCCAAATATCGTACGAACGCCGTGAAACTTCCACAGGCTTTTTCAGCAGATTTGCACGTGCACTCAAAAAAGTCAAAATTTTTACACATAGACCCCATCAAACGGGAGAAATTGGCCCGGATTGCTCTCATGTGCGTTACGGGGCATCGTTTCTCTCGCGCCGAATTCCATCGAGCTGGGAAATCGCTCATTTTTGCGTCGCCAAATATCGTACGAACGCCGTGAAACTTCCACAGGCTTTTCCAGCAGATTGGCACGTGCACTCAAAAAAGTCAAAATTTGTACACATAGACCCCATCAAACGGGAGAAATTGGCCGGGATTGCTCTCATGTGCGTTACGGGGCATCGTTTCTCTCGCTCCGAATTCCATCGAGCTGGGAAATCGCTCATTTTTGCGTCGCCAAATATCGTACGAACGCCGTGAAACTTCCACAGGCTTTTCCAGCAGATTTGCACCTGCACTCAAAAAAGTCAAAATTTTTACACATAGACCCCATCAAACGGGAGAAATTGGCCCGGATTGCTCTCATGTGCGTTACGGGGCATCGTTTCTCTCGCGCCGAATTCTCTCGAGCTGGGAAATCGCTCATTTTTGCGTCGCCAAATATCGTACGAACGCCGTGAAACTTCCACAGGCTTTTTCAGCAGATTTGCACCTGCACTCAAAAAAGTCAAAATTTTTACACATAGACCCCATCAAACGGGAGAAATTGGCCCGGATTGCTCTCATGTGCGTTACGGGGCATCGTTTCTCTCGCGCCGAATTCCATCGAGCTGGGAAATCGCTCATTTTTGCGTCGCCAAATATCGTACGAACGCCGTGAAACTTCCACAGGCTTTTCCAGCAGATTTGCACCTGCACTCAAAAAAGTCAAAATTTTTACACATAGACCCCATCAAACGGGAGAAATTGGCCCGGATTGCTCTCATGTGCGTTACGGGGCATCGTTTCTCTCGCTCCGAATTCCATCGAGCTTGGAAATCGCTCATTTTTGCGTCGCCAAATATCGTACGAACGCCGTGAAACTTCCACAGGCTTTTCCAGCAGATTTGCACCTGCACTCAAAAAAGTCAAAATTTTTACACATAGACCCCATCAAACGGGAGAAATTGGCCCGGATTGCTCTCATGTGCGTTACGGGGCATCGTTTCTCTCGCGCCGAATTCTCTCGAGCTGGGAAATCGCTCATTTTTGCGTCGCCAAATATCGTACGAACGCCGTGAAACTTCCACAGGCTTTTTCAGCAGATTTGCACCTGCACTCAAAAAAGTCAAAATTTGTACACATAGACCCCATCAAACGGGAGAAATTGGCCGGGATTGCTCTCATGTGCGTTACGGGGCATCGTTTCTCTCGCTCCGAATTCCATCGAGCTGGGAAATCGCTCATTTTTGCGTCGCCAAATATCGTACGAACGCCGTGAAACTTCCACAGGCTTTTTCAGCAGATTTGCACGTGCACTCAAAAAAGTCAAAATTTGTACACATAGACCCCATCAAACGGGAGAAATTGGCCGGGATTGCTCTCATGTGCGTTACGGGGCATCGTTTCTCTCGCGCCGAATTCCATCGAGCTGGGAAATCGCTCATTTTTGCGTCGCCAAATATCGTACGAACGCCGTGAAACTTCCACAGGCTTTTCCAGCAGATTTGCACGTGCACTCAAAAAAGTCAAAATTTTTACACATAGACCCCATCAAACGGGAGAAATTGGCCCGGATTGCTCTCATGTGCGTTACGGGGCATCGTTTCTCTCGCGCCGAATTCTCTCGAGCTGGGAAATCGCTCATTTTTGCGTCGCCAAATATCGTACGAACGCCGTGAAACTTCCACAGGCTTTTTCAGCAGATTTGCACCTGCACTCAAAAAAGTCAAAATTTTTACACATAGACCCCATCAAACGGGAGAAATTGGCCCGGATTGCTCTCATGTGCGTTACGGGGCATCGTTTCTCTCGCTCCGAATTCCATCGAGCTTGGAAATCGCTCATTTTTGCGTCGCCAAATATCGTACGAACGCCGTGAAACTTCCACAGGCTTTTCCAGCAGATTTGCACCTGCACTCAAAAAAGTCAAAATTTTTACACATAGACCCCATCAAACGGGAGAAATTGGCCCGGATTGCTCTCATGTGCGTTACGGGGCATCGTTTCTGTCGCGCCGAATTCCATCGAGCTGGGAAATCGCTCATTTTTGCGTCGCCAAATATCGTACGAACGCCGTGAAACTTCCACAGGCTTTTCCAGCAGATTGGCACGTGCACTCAAAAAAGTCAAAATTTGTACACATAGACCCCATCAAACGGGAGAAATTGGCCGGGATTGCTCTCATGTGCGTTACGGGGCATCGTTTCTCTCGCTCCGAATTCCATCGAGCTGGGAAATCGCTCATTTTTGCGTCGCCAAATATCGTACGAACGCCGTGAAACTTCCACAGGCTTTTTCAGCAGATTTGCACGTGCACTCAAAAAAGTCAAAATTTGTACACATAGACCCCATCAAACGGGAGAAATTGGCCGGGATTGCTCTCATGTGCGTTACGGGGCATCGTTTCTCTCGCGCCGAATTCCATCGAGCTGGGAAATCGCTCATTTTTGCGTCGCCAAATATCGTACGAACGCCGTGAAACTTCCACAGGCTTTTTCAGCAGATTTGCACGTGCACTCAAAAAAGTCAAAATTTTTACACATAGACCCCATCAAACGGGAGAAATTGGCCCGGATTGCTCTCATGTGCGTTACGGGGCATCGTTTCTCTCGCTCCGAATTCCATCGAGCTTGGAAATCGCTCATTTTTGCGTCGCCAAATATCGTACGAACGCCGTGAAACTTTTACAGGCTTTTCCAGCAGATTTGCACCTGCACTCAAAAAAGTCAAAATTTTTACACATAGACCCCATCAAACGGGAGAAATTGGCCCGGATTGCTCTCATGTGCGTTACGGGGCATCGTTTCTCTCGCTCCGAATTCCATCGAGCTGGGAAATCGCTCATTTTTGCGTCGCCAAATATCGTACGAACGCCGTGAAACTTCCACAGGCTTTTTCAGCAGATTTGCACGTGCACTCAAAAAAGTCAAAATTTTTACACATAGACCCCATCAAACGGGAGAAATTGGCCGGGATTGCTCTCATGTGCGTTACGGGGCATCGTTTCTCTCGCGCCGAATTCCATCGAGCTGGGAAATCGCTCATTTTTGCGTCGCCAAATATCGTACGAACGCCGTGAAACTTCCACAGGCTTTTCCAGCAGATTTGCACGTGCACTCAAAAAAGTCAAAATTTTTACACATAGACCCCATCAAACGGGAGAAATTGGCCCGGATTGCTCTCATGTGCGTTACGGGGCATCGTTTCTCTCGCGCCGAATTCTCTCGAGCTGGGAAATCGCTCATTTTTGCGTCGCCAAATATCGTACGAACGCCGTGAAACTTCCACAGGCTTTTTCAGCAGATTTGCACCTGCACTCAAAAAAGTCAAAATTTTTACACATAGACCCCATCAAACGGGAGAAATTGGCCCGGATTGCTCTCATGTGCGTTACGGGGCATCGTTTCTCTCGCTCCGAATTCCATCGAGCTTGGAAATCGCTCATTTTTGCGTCGCCAAATATCGTACGAACGCCGTGAAACTTCCACAGGCTTTTCCAGCAGATTTGCACCTGCACTCAAAAAAGTCAAAATTTTTACACATAGACCCCATCAAACGGGAGAAATTGGCCCGGATTGCTCTCATGTGCGTTACGGGGCATCGTTTCTGTCGCGCCGAATTCCATCGAGCTGGGAAATCGCTCATTTTTGCGTCGCCAAATATCGTACGAACGCCGTGAAACTTCCACAGGCTTTTTCAGCAGATTTGCACCTGCACTCAAAAAAGTCAAAATTTGTACACATAGACCCCATCAAACGGGAGAAATTGGCCGGGATTGCTCTCATGTGCGTTACGGGGCATCGTTTCTCTCGCTCCGAATTCCATCGAGCTTGGAAATCGCTCATTTTTGCGTCGCCAAATATCGTACGAACGCCGTGAAACTTCCACAGGCTTTTCCAGCAGATTTGCACCTGCACTCAAAAAAGTCAAAATTTTTACACATAGACCCCATCAAACGGGAGAAATTGGCCCGGATTGCTCTCATGTGCGTTACGGGGCATCGTTTCTCTCGCGCCGAATTCTCTCGAGCTGGGAAATCGCTCATTTTTGCGTCGCCAAATATCGTACGAACGCCGTGAAACTTCCACAGGCTTTTTCAGCAGATTTGCACCTGCACTCAAAAAAGTCAAAATTTGTACACATAGACCCCATCAAACGGGAGAAATTGGCCCGGATTGCTCTCATGTGCGTTACGGGGCATCGTTTCTCTCGCTCCGAATTCCATCGAGCTTGGAAATCGCTCATTTTTGCGTCGCCAAATATCGTACGAACGCCGTGAAACTTCCACAGGCTTTTCCAGCAGATTTGCACCTGCACTCAAAAAAGTCAAAATTTTTACACATAGACCCCATCAAACGGGAGAAATTGGCCCGGATTGCTCTCATGTGCGTTACGGGGCATCGTTTCTGTCGCGCCGAATTCCATCGAGCTGGGAAATCGCTCATTTTTGCGTCGCCAAATATCGTACGAACGCCGTGAAACTTCCACAGGCTTTTCCAGCAGATTGGCACGTGCACTCAAAAAAGTCAAAATTTGTACACATAGACCCCATCAAACGGGAGAAATTGGCCGGGATTGCTCTCATGTGCGTTACGGGGCATCGTTTCTCTCGCTCCGAATTCCATCGAGCTGGGAAATCGCTCATTTTTGCGTCGCCAAATATCGTACGAACGCCGTGAAACTTCCACAGGCTTTTTCAGCAGATTTGCACGTGCACTCAAAAAAGTCAAAATTTGTACACATAGACCCCATCAAACGGGAGAAATTGGCCGGGATTGCTCTCATGTGCGTTACGGGGCATCGTTTCTCTCGCTCCGAATTCCATCGAGCTGGGAAATCGCTCATTTTTGCGTCGCCAAATATCGTACGAACGCCGTGAAACTTCCACAGGCTTTTTCAGCAGATTTGCACGTGCACTCAAAAAAGTCAAAATTTGTACACATAGACCCCATCAAACGGGAGAAATTGGCCCGGATTGCTCTCATGTGCGTTACGGGGCATCGTTTCTCTCGCGCCGAATTCTCTCGAGCTGGGAAATCGCTCATTTTTGCGTCGCCAAATATCGTACGAACGCCGTGAAACTTCCACAGGCTTTTTCAGCAGATTTGCACGTGCACTCAAAAAAGTCAAAATTTTTACACATAGACCCCATCAAACGGGAGAAATTGGCCCGGATTGCTCTCATGTGCGTTACGGGGCATCGTTTCTGTCGCGCCGAATTCCATCGAGCTGGGAAATCGCTCATTTTTGCGTCGCCAAATATCGTACGAACGCCGTGAAACTTCCACAGGCTTTTCCAGCAGATTTGCACGTGCACTCAAAAAAGTCAAAATTTTTACACATAGACCCCATCAAAC
>NW_027621489.1:48735-104332 GCF_964198595.1 Lampetra fluviatilis | reverse complement strand
AGATGGGAGAGATGGGGTGAGCTGGGGGAGATGGGGGAGATGGGGGAGATGGGAGAGATGGGGGGAGATGGGGGAGATGGGGGAGATGGGGGGAGATGGGGTGAGCTGGGGGGAGATGGGGGAGATGGGGTGAGCTGGGGGAGATGGGGGAGATGGGAGAGATGGGGTGAGCTGGGGGGAGATGGGGGAGATGGGTGAGCTGGGGGAGATGGGGGAGATGGGGGGAGATGGGGGAGATGGGGGAGATGGGGTGAGCTGGGGGGAGATGGGGGAGATGGGGGTGAGATGGGGGGAGATGGGGGAGATGGGGGGAGATGGGGGAGATGGGGGAGATGGGGGGAGATGGGGTGAGCTGGGGGGAGATGGAGGGAGATGGGGTGAGCTGGGGGAGATGGGAGTGGGAGATGGGGGAGATGGGGGGAGATGGGGGGAGATGGGGGAGATGGGGGAGATGGGGAGATGGGGTGAGCTGGGGGAGATGGGGGAGATGGGGGAGATGGGGTGAGCTGGGGGAGATGGGGGGAGATGGGGGGAGATGGGGGAGATGGGAGAGATGGGGTGAGCTGGGGGGAGATGGGGGGAGATGGGGAGATGGGGGAGATGGGGTGAGCTGGGGGGAGATGGGGGAGATGGGGGAGATGGGGAGATGGGTGAGTGGGGGAGATGGGGGAGATGGGGAGATGGGGGAGATGGGGGAGATGGGGGGAGATGGGGGGAGATGGGGGAGATGGGAGAGATGGGTGAGCTGGGGGGAGATGGGGGGAGATGGGGGGAGATGGGGGAGATGGGGTGAGCTGGGGGGAGATGGGGGGAGATGGGGGAGATGGGAGAGATGGGGTGAGCTGGGGGGAGATGGGGGAGATGGAGAGATGGGAGAGATGGGGTGAGCTGGGGGAGATGGGGGGAGATGGGGTGAGCTGGGGGGAGATGGGGTGAGCTGGGGGGAGATGGGGGAGATGGGGTGAGCTGGGGGGAGATGGGAGAGATGGGAGAGATGGGGTGAGCTGGGGGGAGATGGGGGGAGATGGGGGAGATGGGGGGAGATGGGGGGAGATGGGGGAGATGGGGGAGATGGGAGAGATGGGGTGAGCTGGGGGAGATGGGGGGAGATGGGGGAGATGGGGGAGATGGGAGAGATGGGGTGAGCTGGGGGAGATGGGGGAGATGGGGGAGATGGGAGAGATGGGGGGAGATGGGGGAGATGGGGGGAGATGGGGGAGATGGGGTGAGCTGGGGGGAGATGGGGGAGATGGGGTGAGCTGGGGGAGATGGGGGAGATGGGAGAGATGGGGTGAGCTGGGGGGAGATGGGGGAGATGGGGTGAGCTGGGGGAGATGGGGGAGATGGGGGGAGATGGGAGAGATGGGGGAGATAGGGTGAGCTGGGGGGAGATGGGGGAGATGGGGGTGAGCTGGGGGAGATGGGGGAGATGGGGGAGATGGGGGGAGATGGGGGTGAGCTGGGGGGAGATGGAGGGAGATGGGGTGAGCTGGGGGAGATGGGTGAGCTGGGGGAGATGGGGGAGATGGGGGAGATGGGGGAGATGGGGTGAGCTGGGGGAGATGGGGGAGATGGGGGAGATGGGGTGAGCTGGGGGAGATGGGGGAGATGGGGGGAGATGGGGGAGATGGGGGAGATGGGGTGAGCTGGGGGGAGATGGGGGAGATGGGGTGAGCTGGGGGAGATGGGGGAGATGGGGGAGATGGGGGAGATGGGGGGAGATGGGGGAGATGGGGGGAGATGGGGTGAGCTGGGGGAGATGGGGGAGATGGGGGAGATGGGGTGAGCTGGGGGAGATGGGGGGAGATGGGGGGAGATGGGGGAGATGGGGTGAGCTGGGGGGAGATGGGGGGAGATGGGGGGAGATGGGGGGAGATGGGGGAGATGGGGTGAGCTGGGGGAGATGGGGGAGATGGGGGAGATGGGGTGAGCTGGGGGAGATGGGGGGAGATGGGGGGAGATGGGGGAGATGGGGTGAGCTGGGGGGAGATGGGGGGAGATGGGGGGAGATGGGGGAGATGGGGTGAGCTGGGGGGAGATGGGGGGAGATGGGGGAGATGGGAGAGATGGGGTGAGCTGGGGGGAGATGGGGGAGATGGGAGAGATGGGGTGAGCTGGGGGGAGATGGGGGGAGATGGGGGGAGATGGGGGAGATGGGGTGAGCTGGGGGGAGATGGGGGGAGATGGGGGAGATGGGAGAGATGGGGTGAGCTGGGGGGAGATGGGGGGAGATGGGAGAGATGGGGTGAGCTGGGGGAGATGGGGAGATGAGGTGAGCTGGGGGGAGATGGGGGAGATGGGGAGATGGGGGGAGATGGGGTGAGCTGGGGGGAGATGGGGAGATGGGGTGAGCTGGGGGGAGATGGGGGAGATGGGGAGATGGGGGGAGATGGGGGAGATGGGGAGAGATGGGGTGAGCTGGGGGGAGATGGGGGGAGATGGGGGGAGATGGGGGGAGATGGGGGAGATGGGGAGATGGGGGGAGATGGGGTGAGCCGGGGGGAGATGGGGAGATGGGGTGAGCTGGGGGGAGATGGGGGAGATGGGGGAGATGGGGGGAGATGGGGTGAGCTGGGGGGGAGATGGGGAGATGGGGTGAGCTGGGGGGAGATGGGGGGAGATGGGGAGATGGGGGGAGATGGGGGGAGATGGGGGGAGATGGGGGAGATGGGAGAGATGGGGTGAGCTGGGGGGAGATGGGGGGAGATGGGGGGAGATGGGGGAGATGGGGAGATGGGGGGAGATGGGGTGAGCTGGGGGGAGATGGGGAGATGGGGGAGATGGGGTGATGGGGAGATGGGGGAGATGGGGGAGATGGGGAGATGGGGGAGATGGGGGAGATGGGGTGAGCTGGGGGGAGATGGGGGAGATGGGGAGATGGGGGGAGATGGGGGGAGATGGGGGAGATGGGAGAGATGGGGTGAGCTGGGGGGAGATGGGGGGAGATGGGGGGGAGATGGGGGAGATGGGGTGAGCTGGGGGGAGATGGGGGGAGATGGGAGAGATGGGAGAGATGGGGTGAGCTGGGGGGAGATGGGGGAGATGGGAGAGATGGGAGAGATGGGGTGAGCTGGGGGAGATGGGGGGAGATGGGGTGAGCTGGGGGGAGATGGGGGGAGATGGGGGAGATGGGGGGAGATGGGGGAGATGGGGTGAGCTGGGGGGAGATGGGAGAGATGGGAGAGATGGGGTGAGCTGGGGGGAGATGGGGGGAGATGGGGGAGATGGGGGGAGATGGGGGAGATGGGGAGATGGGAGAGATGGGGTGAGCTGGGGAGATGGGGGGAGATGGGGGAGATGGGGGAGATGGGAGAGATGGGGTGAGCTGGGGGGAGATGGGGGAGATGGGGGAGATGGGAGAGATGGGGGGAGATGGGGGAGATGGGGGAGATGGGGGGAGATGGGGTGAGCTGGGGGAGATGGGGGAGATGGGGTGAGCTGGGGGAGATGGGGGAGATGGGAGAGATGGGGTGAGCTGGGGGGAGATGGGGGAGATGGGGTGAGCT
Organism: Lampetra fluviatilis; assembly: GCF_964198595.1. Classification (NCBI taxonomy): domain Eukaryota; kingdom Metazoa; phylum Chordata; class Hyperoartia; order Petromyzontiformes; family Petromyzontidae; genus Lampetra; species Lampetra fluviatilis. The sequence continues at coordinate 100,826 of NW_027621489.1, read as the reverse complement.
GGGGGAGATGGGGGAGATGGGGGGAGATGGGGGAGATGGGGGAGATGGGGTGAGCTGGGGGGAGATGGGGGAGATGGGGTGAGCTGGGGGAGATGGGGGAGATGGGGGGAGATGGGGGGAGATGGGGGAGATGGGGGGAGATGGGGGTGAGCTGGGGGGAGATGGAGGGAGATGGGGTGAGCTGGGGGAGATGGGTGAGCTGGGGGGAGATGGGGGAGATGGGGGGGAGATGGGGGAGATGGGGGAGATGGGGGAGATGGGTGAGCTGGGGGAGATGGGGGAGATGGGGGAGATGGGGGAGATGGGGTGAGCTGGGGGAGATGGGGGGAGATGGGGGGAGATGGGGGAGATGGGGGAGATGGTGTGAGCTGGGGGGAGATGGGGGAGATGGGGTGAGCTGGGGGAGATGGGGGGAGATGGGGGGAGATGGGGGGAGATGGGGGAGATGGGGGAGATGGGGTGAGCTGGGGGAGATGGGGGAGATGGGGAGATGGGGTGAGCTGGGGGAGATGGGTGAGCTGGGGGAGATGGGGGAGATGGGGGAGATGGGGGGAGATGGGGAGATGGGGGAGATGGGGTGAGCTGGGGGAGATGGGGGAGATGGGGGAGATGGGGGAGATGGGGTGAGCTGGGGGAGATGGGGGAGATGGGGTGAGCTGGGGGAGATGGGGAGATGGGGGAGATTGGGGAGATGGGGGGAGATGGGGGGAGATGGAGGGAGATGGGGGAGATGGGATGGGGTGAGCTGGGGGAGATGGGGGGAGATGGGAGAGATGGGAGAGATGGGGTGAGCTGGGGGGAGATGGGGGAGATGGGAGAGATGGGAGAGATGGGGTGAGCTGGGGGAGATGGGGGGAGATGGGGTGAGCTGGGGGGAGATGGGGGGAGATGGGGTGAGCTGGGGGGAGATGGGGGAGATGGGGTGAGCTGGGGGGGAGATGGGAGAGATGGGAGAGATGGGGTGAGCTGGGGGGAGATGGGGGGAGATGGGGGAGATGGGGGGAGATGGGGGAGATGGGGGAGATGGGAGAGATGGGGTGAGCTGGGGGAGATGGGGGGAGATGGGGGAGATGGGGGAGATGGGAGAGATGGGGTGAGCTGGGGGAGATGGGGGAGATGGGGGAGATGGGAGAGATGGGGGGAGATGGGGGGGGAGATGGGGGAGATGGGGGAGATGGGGGGAGATGGGGTGAGCTGGGGGGAGATGGGGAGATGGGGTGAGCTGGGGGAGATGGGGGAGATGGGAGAGATGGGGTGAGCTGGGGGGAGATGGGGGAGATGGGGTGAGCTGGGGGAGATGGGAGAGATGGGGGGAGATGGGGGAGATGGGGGAGATGGGGTGAGCTGGGGGGAGATGGGGGAGATGGGGTGAGCTGGGGGAGATGGGGGAGATGGGGGGAGATGGGGGAGATGGGGGAGATGGGGGGAGATGGGGTGAGCTGGGGGGAGATGGAGGGAGATGGGGTGAGCTGGGGGGAGATGGGTGAGCTGGGGGAGATGGGGGAGATGGGGGGAGATGGGGGAGATGGGGGAGATGGGGTGAGCTGGGGGAGATGGGGGAGATGGGGGAGATGGGGTGAGCTGGGGGAGATGGGGGAGATGGGGGGAGATGGGGGAGATGGTGTGAGCTGGGGGGGAGATGGGGGAGATGGGGGAGATGGGGTGAGCTGGGGGAGATGGGGGAGATGGGGGAGATGGGTGAGATGGGGGAGATGGGGGAGATGGGGGGGAGATGGGGGGAGATGGGGGAGATGGGGTGAGCTGGGGAGATGGGGGAGATGGGGGAGAAGGGGTGAGCTGGGGAGATGGGTGAGCTGGGGGAGATGGGGGGAGATGGGGGAGATGGGGGGAGATGGGGGAGATGGGGGAGATGGGGGAGATGGGGTGAGCTGGGAGAGATGGGGGAGATGGGGGAGATGGGGTGAGCTGGGGGGAGATGGGGGAGATGGGGAGATGGGGTGAGCTGGGGGGAGATGGGGGAGATGGGGGGAGATTGGGGGAGATGGGGGGAGATGGGGGGAGATGGAGGGAGATGGGGAGATGGGGGGAGATGGAGGGAGATGGGGGGAGATGGAGGGAGATGGGGGAGATGGGGGAGATGGGGAGATGGGGGGGAGATGGAGGGAGATGGGGGGAGATGGAGGGAGATGGGGGGAGATGGGGGAGATGGGGGGAGATGGAGGGAGATGGGGGGAGATGGAGGGAGATGGGGGGAGATGGGGAGATGGGGGGAGGGATGGAGGGAGATGGGGGAGATGGGGGAGATGGGGAGAGATGGGGGGAGATGGGGGGAGATGGGGGAGATGGGGGGAGATGGGGGAGATGGGGGAGATGGGGGGAGATGGAGGGAGATGGGGGGAGATGGGGGGAGATGGGGAGAGATGGGGGGAGATGGGGGGAGATGGGGGAGATGGGGGGAGATGGGGGAGATGGGGGAGATGGAGGGAGATGGAGGGAGATGGGGGGAGATGGAGGGGAGATGGGGGAGATGGGGGGAGATGGGGGGAGATGGAGGGAGATGGGGGGAGATGGGGAGATGGGGGAGATGGGGGAGATGGGGAGATGGGGGGAGATGGAGGGAGATGGGGAGAGATGGAGGAGATGGGGGGAGATGGGGGGAGATGGGGGGAGATGGGGGGAGATGGAGGGAGATGGGGGGAGATGGGGGGAGATGGAGGGAGATGGGGGGAGATGGGGGGAGATGGGGGAGATGGAGGGAGATGGGGGGAGATGGGGAGAGATGGGGGAGATGGGGTGAGCTGGGGGGAGATGGGGGGAGATGGGGGAGATGGGGGAGATGGGGGGAGATGGGGGGAGATGGGGGAGATGGGGGAGATGGGGGAGATGGGGGAGATGGGGGGAGATGGAGGGAGATGGGGGGAGATGGGGGGAGATGGGGGAGATGGGGAGATGGGGAGATGGGGGGGAGATGGGGGGGAGATGGGGGGAGATGGGGGGAGATGGGGGAGAGATGGGGGGAGATGGGGGGAGATGGGGGAGAGATGGAGGGAGATGGAGGGAGATGGAGGGAGATGGGGGGAGATGGGGGAGAGATGGGGGGAGATGGGGGGAGATGGAGGGAGATGGGGGGAGATGGGGGGAGATGGGGGGAGATGGGGGGAGATGGGGAGAGATGGGGGAGATGGGGGGAGATGGGGGGAGATGGGGGGAGATGGGGAGAGATGGGAGAGATGGGGTGAGCTGGGGGGAGATGGGGGGAGATGGGGGGAGATGGGGAGAGATGGGGGGAGATGGGGGGAGATGGGGGGAGATGGGGGGAGATGGGGGGAGATGGGGGGAGATGGAGGGAGATGGGGGGAGATGGGGGAGAGATGGAGGGAGATGGGGGGAGATGGGGGGAGATGGAGGGAGATGGGGGGAGATGGGGGGAGATGGAGGGAGATGGGGGGAGATGGGGGGAGATGGGGGAGATGGAGGGAGATGGGGGGAGATGGGGAGAGATGGGGGAGATGGGGTGAGCTGGGGGGAGATGGGGGGAGATGGGGGAGATGGGGGAGATGGGGGGAGATGGGGGGAGATGGGGGAGATGGGGGAGATGGGGGAGATGGGGGGAGATGGGGGGAGATGGGGGGAGATGGGGGGAGATGGGGGGAGATGGGGGAGATGGGGAGATGGGGGAGATGGGGGGGAGATGGGGGGGAGATGGGGGGAGATGGGGGGAGATGGGGGAGAGATGGGGGGAGATGGGGGGAGATGGGGGAGAGATGGAGGGAGATGGAGGGAGATGGAGGGAGATGGGGGGAGATGGGGGAGAGATGGGGGGAGATGGGGGGAGATGGAGGGAGATGGGGGGAGATGGGGGGAGATGGGGGGAGATGGGGGGAGATGGGGGAGAGATGGGGGAGATGGGGGGAGATGGGGGAGATGGGGGGAGATGGGGAGAGATGGGAGAGATGGGGTGAGCTGGGGGGGAGATGGGGGGAGATGGGGGGAGATGGGGAGAGATGGGGGGAGATGGGGGGAGATGGGGGGAGATGGGGGGAGATGGGGGGAGATGGGGGGAGATGGAGGGAGATGGGGGGAGATGGGGGAGAGATGGAGGGAGATGGGGGGAGATGGGGGGAGATGGAGGGAGATGGGGGGAGATGGGGTAGTGGTGGTGGTGGTGGTTGTGGTGGTTGTGGTAGTGGTGGTTGTGGTGATAGTGGTGGTTGTGGTGGTTGTGGTGGTGGTGGTTGTGGTGGTAGTGGTGGTGGTGGTGGTGATAGTGGTGGTGGTGGTGGTAGTAGTTGTTGTAGTAGTAGTTGTTGTGGTTGTTGTGGTTGTTGTGGTTGTTGTTGTTGTGGTTGTTGTGGTTGTTGTGGTTGTTGTGGTTGTTGTGGTTGTTGTGGTTGTTGTGGTGTTGTGGTGTAGTAGTGGTGATAGTTGTTGTGGTTGTTGTGATAGTTGTTGTGGTAGTAGTGGTTGTTGTGGTTGTTGTAGTTGTAGTAGTAGTAGTTGTTGTGTAGTAGTAGTTGTGATAGTTGTTGTGATAGTTGTTGTAGTTGTTGTGGCTGTTGTGATAGTTGTTGTGGTAGTAGTAGTGGTTGTAGTTGTTGTGGTAGTAGTAATTGTTGTGTTGTGGTAGTAGTAGTTGTTGTGCTGTGTTGTTGTGGTTGTAGTGGTAGTTGTAGTGGTGGTAGTAGTAGTGGTTGTAGTTGTTGTGATAGTTGTTGTGGTAGTAGTAGTAGTTGTTGTGTTGTGTTGTTGTGGTAGTAGTGGTTGTAGTGGTTGTAGTGGTGGTGGTGGTTGTTGTGGTTGTTGTGGTAGTAGTAGTAGTGGTTGTAGTTGTTGTGATAGTTGTTGTTGTGTTGTGGTAGTAGTAGTTGTTGTGCTGTGTTGTTGTGGTAGTAGTGGTTGTTGTGGTGGTAGTAGTTGTAGTGATAGTTGTTGTGCTGTGTTGTTGTGATAGTTGTTGTGGCTGTCTCTCACAGGAAGTGGCTCTCCCCGTCAGAAGTCCCAACAGGAAGTCGCTCGCTCCGTTACGGATCCCCCTGAGGATGTTGGCAGCGTCGCCACGGAGACCAAGCGCAGGCCTCGGGGTCGCCACGGCAACGGGGCCAGAGTCTCCGCCTGGACCCACAAAAGGCACCGTGGTTACGGCTCCCCCACCCCTAGCAACCGCCCCTAGCAACGGCTCCTAGCAACGGCTCCTAGCAACGGCTCCTAGCAACGGATCCTAGAAACGGATCCTAGCAACGGCTCCTAGCAACGGCTCCTAGCAACCGATCCTAGCAACGGATCCTAGCAACAGCTCCTAGCAACCGCCCTTAGCAACGGCTCCTAGCAACCGCCCCTAGCAACGGCTCCTAGCAACCACTCCTAGAAACGGCTCCCAGCAACGGCTCCTAGCAACGGCTCCTAGCAACGGCTCCTAGCAACAGCTCCTAGCAACCGCCCCTAGCAACGGCTCCTAGCAACCGCTCCTAGCAACTGCCGTAGACTCCAATGTCAAAGTGTCTCACCCGTAGCCTCCCAGCTCACCAGCATAAGCGCTCAGACACTTGCTGAGCACGCCCAGAGGCAGCATGGGGTCCATGAGCGCCAGGAGACGTGACGGGGACGGTGAACACCCCAGCATGGCGGCCGGGTACACGGCAAGGATCCCGTCGGGCACACGGACGCCGACCTCGGCCGCACGCAGACACACGGAGAGGCACAGATTGCCCCCCGCCGAGTCTCCGGCGAGGCAGACTCGCTCGCCCGTCCATCCTGCGGTGAGAGAGAGAGAGACAGAGAGAGACGGTGAGAGACACAGAGACACGGGGAGAGAGAGACACGGTGAGAGAGACACGGAGAGAGACACAGAGAGAGACACGGTGACAGAGGCAGGGAGAGACACAGAGAGAGACACAGAGAGAGACACAGGGAGAGAAAGAGACAGAGAGAGACACACAGAGAGACACAGGGAGAGACACGGGGAGAGAGACACAGGGAGAGGCACAGATTGCCCCCCGCGGAGTCTCCGGCGAGGCAGACTCGCTCGCCCGTCCATCCTGCGGTGAGAGAGAGACACGGGGAGAGAGAGAGACAGAGAGAGAGACGGTGAGAGAGACGGGGAGAGAGAGAGAGGCAGGGAGAGACACGGTGAGAGAGAGAGACACGGTGAGAGACACGGGGAGAGAGAGAGACACGGGGAGAGAGAGAGAGGCAGGGAGAGACACGGTGAGAGAGAGACACGGGGAGAGAGAGAGAGGCAGGGAGAGACACACACAGAGAGGCAGGGAGAGAGACACGGTGAGAGACACGGGGGGAGAGACACGGAGAGAGACACAGAGAGAGACACGGTGACAGAGGCAGGGAGAGACACAGAGAGACACGGTGAGAGACACAGAGAGAGACACACGGGGAGAGAGACACAGGGAGAGGCACAAATTGCCCCCCGCGGAGTCTCCGGCGAGGCAGACTCGCTCGCCCGTCCATCCTGCGGTGAGAGAGACACGGGGGGAGAGAGAGAGACAGAGACACGGTGAGAGACACAGAGACACGGGGAGAGAGAGACACGGTGAGAGAGACACGGGGAGAGAGAGAGGCAGGGAGAGAGACACACAGAGAGGCAGGGAGAGACACGGTGAGAGACACAGAGACACGGGGAGAGAGAGACACGGTGAGAGAGACACGGGGAGAGAGAGAGGCAGGGAGAGACACACACAGAGAGGCAGGGAGAGAGACACGGTGAGAGACACAGAGACACGGGGAGAGAGAGACACGGTGAGAGAGACACGGGGAGAGGGAGAGGCAGGGAGAGACACACACAGAGAGGCAGGGAGAGACACGGTGAGAGACACAGAGACACGGGGAGAGAGAGACACGGTGAGAGAGACACGGGGAGAGAGAGAGGCAGGGAGAGACACACACAGAGAGGCAGGGAGAGAGACACGGTGAGAGACACAGAGACACGGGGAGAGAGAGACACGGTGAGAGAGACACGGGGAGAGAGAGAGGCAGGGAGAGAGACACGGTGAGAGGCAGGGAGAGAGACACGGTGAGAGACACGGAGAGAGAGAGAGAGACGGTGAGAGAGACACACAGAGAGGCAGTGAGAGACACAGAGAGAGACACAGGGAGAGAAAGAGACAGAGAGAGACACACAGAGAGACACAGAAAGACACAGAGAGAGAGACACGGGGAGAGAGACACACAGAGAGACACACAGAGAGACACGGGGAGAGACACAGAGAGACACAGAGAGAGACACACGGGGAGAGACACAGAGAGACACAGAGAGAGACACACGGGGAGAGAGACACAGGGAGAGGCACAGATTGCCCCCCGCGGAGTCTCCGGCGAGGCAGACTCGCTCGCCCGTCCATCCTGCAGTGAGAGAGACACGGGGGGAGAGAGAGAGACAGAGACACGGTGAGAGACACAGAGACACGGGGAGAGAGAGACGGTGAGAGACACGGTGAGAGAGAGAGACGGTGAGAGACACGGGGGGAGAGACACGGAGACACACGGTGGGAGACACAGAGACACGGGGAGAGAGAGACAGAGAGACACAGAGAGACGGTGAGAGACACGGGAGAGAGACAGAGAGAGACACAGGGACACAGAGAGAGAGACACAGAGAGAGACACGGTGAGAGACACAGAGACACAGAGAGAGACACAGAGAGAGACAGAGTGACACGGTGAGAGAGACACGGTGAGAGAGAGTGAAAGAGAGACACGGGGAGAGACACAGAGACACGGGGAGAGAGACAGAGAGAGACACAGAGAGACGGTGAGAGACACGGGGAGAGAGACACAGAGACACGGGGAGAGAGACAGAGAGAGACACAGAGAGACAGTGAGAGACACAGAGAGACAGTGAGAGACACAGAGAGACAGTGAGAGACACGGGGAGAGAGACACAGAGACACGGGGAGAGAGACAGAGAGAGACACAGAGAGACAGTGAGAGACACAGAGAGACGGTGAGAGACACGGGGAGAGAGACACGGGGGGAGAGACACGGGGGGAGAGACACGGGGAGAGAGAGAGACGGTGAGAGAGACAGGGCGAGAGAGAGGCAGGGAGAGAGACACGGTGAGAGAGACACAGAGACACGGGGGCAGAGACACGGGGGGAGAGAGACACGGGGACACGGTGAGAGACACAGAGACACGGGGAGAGAGACACGGGGGGAGAGACACGGGGGGAGACACGGGGAGAGAGAGAGACGGTGAGAGAGACAGGGCGAGAGAGAGGCAGGGAGAGAGACACGGTGAGAGAGACACAGAGACACGGGGGCAGACACACGGGGGGAGAGAGACACGGGGACACGGGGAGAGAGACACGGGGGGAGAGACACGGGGTGAGACACGGAGAGAGAGAGAGACGGTGAGAGAGACAGGGCGAGAGAGAGGCAGGGAGAGAGACATGGTGAGAGAGACACAGAGACACGGGGAGAGAGACACGGGGAGAGAGAGACACGGGGGGAGAGAGACACGGGGAGAGAGACACGGTGAGAGAGACACAGAGACACGGGGGCAGAGACACGGGGGGAGAGAGGCAGGGAGAGACACTGTGAGAGACACGGGGAGAGAGACGGTGGCTGTGTGTGTGACTGAGTGACTGAGTGACTGAGTGACTGAGTGAGTGACTGAGTAAGTGACTGAGTTACTGAGTGAGTGACTGACTGAGTGACTGACTGAGTGACTGACTGAGTGACTGACTGAGTGACTGACTGAGTGACTGAGTGACTGAGTGAGTGACTGAGCGAGTGACTGAGTGACTGAATGACTGAGTGAGTGACTGACTAACTGACTGCCTGACTGAGTGACTGAGCGTGTGACCGAGTGACTGTGCGAGTGACGGCGAGTCACCCCACCGCTTTACCCACCCAGCAGGTTGTGATGGGTCAAGGCCCAGCAGTAGGCATAAAAGCACTCCTCCAGGGCTCTGGGGAAGGGCGACTCGGGGGCGAGTGAATAGTCGACCGAGAGCACCGGGCAGTCCAAGTCAGTCGCCCAGTCCCTCAGGTACGGCTAGACGCACAGACACAGAGACACACACAGAGACAGAGAGACAGAGAGACAGAGAGACACAGAGAGACACAGTGAGACAGAGAGACAGAGTGGGAGAGTGAGTAGTCGACCGAGAGGACCGGGCAGTCCAAGTCAGTCGCCCAGTCCCTCAGGTACGGCTACACGCAGACAGACAGAGACACACACAGAGACAGAGAGACAGAGAGACACAGAGAGACACAGTGAGACACACAGAGAGACAGAGAGACACACGCAGAGAGACAGAGACACGGGGAGAGAGACAGAGTGAGAGAGTGAGTAGTCGACCGAGAGCACCGGGCAGTCCAAGTCAGTCGCCCAGTCCCTCAGGTACGGCTACACGCAGACAGACACAGAGACACACACAGAGACAGAGAGACACACAGAGACACACAGAGAGACAGTGAGACACACACAGAGACAGTGAGACACACAGAGACACACACAGAGACAGTGAGACACACAGAGACACACAGAGAGACAGTGAGACACACACAGAGACAGTGAGACACACAGAGACACACACAGAGAGACAGTGAGACACACACAGAGACAGTGAGACACACAGAGACACACAGAGAGACAGTGAGACACACACAGAGACAGTGAGACACACAGAGACACACACAGAGACAGTGAGACACACACAGAGACAGTGAGACACACAGAGACACACAGAGAGACAGTGAGACACACACAGAGACAGTGAGACACACAGAGACACACACAGAGAGACAGTGAGACACACACAGAGACAGTGAGACACACAGAGACACACAGAGAGACAGTGAGACACACACAGAGACAGTGAGACACACAGAGACACACACAGAGACAGTGAGACACACAGAGACACACAGAGAGACAGTGAGACACACAGAGACACACAGAGAGACAGTGAGACACACACAGAGACAGTGAGACACACAGAGACACACAGAGAGACAGTGAGACACACACAGAGACAGTGAGACACACAGAGACACACACAGAGAGACAGTGAGACACACACAGAGACAGTGAGACACACAGAGACACACAGAGAGACAGTGAGACACACAGAGACACACACAGAGACAGTGAGACACACACAGAGACAGTGAGACACACAGAGACACACAGAGAGACAGTGAGACACACACAGAGACAGTGAGACACACACAGAGACAGTGAGACACACAGAGACACACAGAGAGACAGTGAGACACACACAGAGACACACACACAGACACACACAGAGAGAGACACACACAGAGACACACACAGAGACACAGTGAGACACACACAGAGAGACAGTGAGACACACACAGAGACAGTGAGACACACAGAGACACACAGAGAGACAGTGAGACACACAGAGACACACACAGAGACAGTGAGACACACACAGAGACAGTGAGACACACAGAGACACACAGAGAGACAGTGAGACACACACAGAGACAGTGAGACACACACAGAGACAGTGAGACACACACAGAGACAGTGAGACACACAGAGACACACAGAGAGACAGTGAGACACACACAGAGACACACACACAGACACACACAGAGAGAGACACACACAGAGACACACACAGAGACACAGTGAGACACACACAGAGAGACACAGAGAGAGACACACAGAGAGACACAGATACACAGAGAGACAGTGAGACACACACAGAGACACACAGAGACACAGTGAGACACACACAGACACAGAGTGAGACACACAGACACACAGTGACACAGTGAGACACACACAGAGAGACAGAGAGACACACAGTGAGACACACACACACAGAGAGACACAGAGACCCACAGAGACACACAGAGATCCACAGAGACACACAGACACACACAGATACACACACAGAGACACAGTGAGACACACAGAGACACACAGAGAGACACACACAGAGACAGTGAGACACAGAGACACACAGAGAGACACACACAGAGACAGTGAGACACAGAGACACACAGAGAGACAGACAGAGAGACACACAGAGAGACACACAGAGACACACAGAGACACACAGAGAGACACACAGACACACAGAGACACACAGAGACACACAGAGACACACAGACACACACAGAGTGAATAGTCCAGGGAGAGGATGGGAGTCAAACTCTCTCTCCCCGTGTCTCTCTCCCCGTGTCTCTCTCCCCGTGTCTCTCTCCCCGTGTCTCTCTCCCCGTGTCTCTCTCTCTCCGCGTGTCTCTCTCCCAGTGTCTCTCTCTCCCCGTGTCTCTCTCCCCGTGTCTCTCTCCCCGTGTCTCTCTCCCCGTGTCTCCCCGTGTCTCCCCGTGTCTCACCTCATGCGAGCGCGATGTCTGCGCCACGAATCCCCCGCCGTGTCTCTCTCTCTCCGTGTCTCTCTCCCCATCTCTCCCCGTGTCTCTCTCCCCGTGTCTCTGTGTCTCTCTCCCCGTGTCTCTGTGTCTCTCTCCCCGTGTCCGCGTGTCTCCCCGTGTCTCACCTCGTGCGAGCGCGATGTCTGCGCCACGAATCCCCCGCCGTGTCTCTCTCTCCCCTTGTCTCTCTCTCTCTCTCCCCGTGTCTCCCCGTGTCTCCCCGTGTCTCTCTCTCCGTGTCTCTGTGTCTCTCTCCCCGTGTCCCCGTGTCTCACCTCGTGCGAGCGCGATGTCTGCGCCACGAATCCCCCGCCGTGTCTCTCTCTCCCCGTGTCTCTCTCTCTCTCTCCCCGTGTCTCCCCGTGTCTCCCCGTGTCTCTCTCTCCGTGTCTCTGTGTCTCTCTCCCCGTGTCCCCGTGTCTCACCTCATGCGAGCGCGATGTCTGCGCCACGAATCCCCCGCCGTGTCTCTCTCTCCCCGTGTCTCTCTCTCTCTCCCCGTGTCTCTGTGACTCTCTCTCTCTCTCCCCGTGTCTCTCTCTCTATCCCCGTGTCTCAGTGTCTCTCTCCCCGTGTCTCTCTCTCCGTGTCTCTCTCCCCGTGTCCCCGTGTGTCCCCGTGTCTCCGTGTCTCTCTCCCCGTGTCTCCGTGTCTCTCTCCCCGTGTCTCCGTGTGTCCCCGTGTCTCACCTCGTGCGAGCGCGATGTCTGCGCCACGAACCCCCCGCCGTGTCTCTCTCCCCGTGTCTCTCTCTCTCTCCCCGTGTCTCTCTCTCTCTCCCCGTGTCTCTCTCTCTCTCCCCGTGTCTCCCCGTGTCTCTCTCTCAGTGTCTCTCTCCCCGTGTCTCTCTCTCTGTGTCTCTCTCCCCGTGTCTCCGTGTGTCCCCGTGTCTCACCTCATGCGAGCGCGATGTCTGCGCCACGAATCCCCCACCGTGTCTCTCTCTCCCCGTGTCTCTCTCTCTCTCCCCGTCTCTCCGTGTCTCTCTCCGAGTGTCCCCGTGTCTCTCTCCCCATCTCCCCGTGTCTCTGTGTCTCTCCCCGTGTCTCTCTCCCCATGTCTCTCTCTCCCCCCGTCTCTCCGTGTCTCTCTCCCCGTGTCTCCGTGTGTCTCTCCCCGTGTCCGCGTGTGTCCCCGTGTCTCACCTCGTGCGAGCGCGATGTCTGCGCCACGAATCCCCCGCCGTGTCTCTCTCTCTCCGTGTCTCTCTCTCTCCCCGTGTCTCTCTCTCCGTGTCTCTCTCCCCGTGTCTCTCTCCCCGTGTCTCTCTCTCTCCCCGTGTCTCTCTCCCCGTGTCTCTCTCCCCGTGTCTCTCTCCCCGTGTCTCTCTCTCTCCCCGTGTTTCTCTCCCCGTGTCTCTCTCCCCGTGTCTCTCTCTCTCCCCGTGTCTCTCTCCCCGTGTTTCTCTCCCCGTGTCTCTCTCCCCGTGTCTCTCTCTCTCCCCGTGTCTCTCTCCCCGTGTTTCTCTCCCCGTGTCTCTCTCCCCGTGTCTCTCTCTCTCCCCGTGTCTCTCTCCCCGTGTCTCTCTCCCCGTCTCCCCGTGTCTCACCTCGTGCGAGCGCGATGTCTGCGCCACGAATCCCCCGCCGTGTCTCTCTCTCCCCGTCTCTCCGTGTCTCTCTCCGAGTGTCCCCGTGTCTCTCTCCCCGTCTCTCCGTGTCTCTCTCCCCATCTCCCCGTGTCTCTGTGTCTCTCCCCGTGTCTCTCTCCCCGTGTCTCTCTCTCCCCCCGTCTCTCCGTGTCTCTCTCCCCGTGTCTCCGTGTCTCTCTCCCCGTGTCCGCGTGTGTCCCCGTGTCTCACCTCGTGCGAGCGCGATGTCTGCGCCACGAATCCCCCGCCGTGTCTCTCTCTCCCCGTGTCTCTCTCTCCCCGTCTCTCCGTGTCTCTCTCCGAGTGTCCCCGTGTCTCTCTCCCCGTCTCTCCGTGTCTCTCTCCCCATCTCCCCGTGTCTCTGTGTCTCTCCCCGTGTCTCTCTCCCCGTGTCTCTCTCTCCCCCCGTCTCTCCGTGTCTCTCTCCCCGTGTCTCCGTGTCTCTCTCCCCGTGTCCGCGTGTGTCCCCGTGTCTCACCTCGTGCGAGCGCGATGTCTGCGCCACGAACCCCCCGCCGTGTCTCTCTCCCCGTGTCTCTCTCTCTCTCCCCGTGTCTCCCCGTGTCTCTCTCTCAGTGTCTCTCTCTCCCCCCGTCTCTCCGTGTCTCTCTCCCCGTGTCTCTCCGTGTCTCTGTGTCTCTCTCCGCGTGTGTCTCCGTGTGTCTCACCTCGTGCGAGCGCGATGTCTGCGCCACGAACCCCCCGCCGTGTCTCTCTCTCCCCGTGTCTCTCTCTCTCTCCCCGTGTCTCCGTGTCTCTCTCCCCGTGTCTCTCTCTCTCCCCGTCTCTCCGTGTCTCTCTCCCCGTGTCTCTCTCCCCGTGTCTCCCCGTGTCTCACCTCGTGCGAGCGCGATGTCTGCGCCACGAACCCCCCGCCGTGGATCTCTCTCCCCGTGTCTCTCTCTCTCTCCCCGTGTCTCTCTCTCTCTCCCCGTGTCTCCGTGTCTCTCTCCCCGTGTCTCTCTCTCCCCCCGTCTCTCCGTGTCTCTCTCCCCGTGTCTCTCCGTGTCTCTGTGTCTCTCTCCGCGTGTGTCTCCCCGTGTCTCACCTCGTGCGAGCGCGATGTCTGCGCCACGAACCCCCCGCCGTGTCTCTCTCTCCCCGTGTCTCTCTCTCTCTCCCCGTGTCTCTCTCTCTCCCCGTGTCTCTCTCTCTCCCCGTGTCTCTGTGTCTCTCTCCCCGTGTCTCCCCGTGTCTCACCTCGTGCGAGCGCGATGTCTGCGCCACGAACCCCCCGCCGTGTCTCTCTCCCCGTCTCTCTCTCTCTCCCCGTGTCTCCGTGTCTCTCCCCGTGTCTCTCTCTCTCCCCGTGTCTCTCTCTCTCCCCGTGTCTCTGTGTCTCTCTCCCCGTGTCTCCCCGTGTCTCACCTCGTGCGAGCGCGATGTCTGCGCCACGAACCCCCCGCCGTGTCTCTCTCCCCGTCTCTCTCTCTCTCCCCGTGTCTCCGTGTCTCTCCCCGTGTCTCTCTCTCTCCCCGTGTCTCTCTCTCTCCCCGTGTCTCTGTGTCTCTCTCCCCGTGTCTCCCCGTGTCTCACCTCGTGCGAGCGCGATGTCTGCGCCACGAACCCCCCGCCGTGGTTCTCTCTCCCCGTGTCTCTCTCTCTCTCCCCGTGTCTCTCTCTCTCTCCCCGTGTCCCCGACTCGCTCCCCGTGTCTCTCTCCCCGTGTCTCCCCGTGTCTCACCTCGTGCGAGCGCGATGTCTGCGCCACGAACCCCCCGCCGTGTCTCTCTCTCCCCGTGTCTCTCTCTCTCTCCCCGTGTCTCCCCGTGTCTCTCTCTCCCCGTGTCTCTCTCCCCGTGTCTCTCTCCCCGTGTCTCTCTCCCCGTGTCTCCCCGTGTCTCACCTCGTGCGAGCGCGATGTCTGCGCCACGAATCCCCCGCCGTGTCTCTCTCTCCCCGTGTCTCTCTCTCTCTCCCCGTGTCTCCGTGTCTCTCTCCCCGTGTCTCTCTCTCCCCCCGTCTCTCCGTGTCTCTCTCCCCGTGTCTCTCTCCCCGTGTCTCCCCGTGTCTCACCTCGTGTGAGCGCGATGTCTGCGCCACGAACCCCCCGCCGTGTCTCTCTCTCCCCGTGTCTCTCTCTCTCTCCCCGTGTCTCCGTGTCTCTCTCCCCGTGTCTCTCTCTCCCCCCGTCTCTCCGTGTCTCTCTCCCCGTGTCTCTGTGTCTCTCTCCCCGTGTCTCCGTGTGTCTCACCTCGTGCGAGCGCGATGTCTGCGCCACGAACCCCCCGCCGTGGATCTGCACCACGAGGTGAGGGGAGGGGGGGCGACCCCCCCTCACGGCGCCTCCCCTCATCCACGACGAGGAGGTGGAGGAGGTGGACGAGGTGGAGGAGGTGGAGGAGGTGGAGGTGGAGGTGGAGGAGGTGGAGGAGGTGGTGGTGGTGTTCACATCTTCAACCATGAGAGAGCGCAGCTCTGGACTGTCCTGGAGAGAGACACGGGGTGAGACACGGGGTGAGACACGGGGAGAGAGACACGGAGAGACAAGGGGAGAGAGACACGGTGAGAGAGACACGGAGAGAGAGACACGGGGTGAGACACGGGGTGAGACACGGAGAGACAAGGGGAGAGAGACACGGTGAGAGAGACACGGAGAGAGAGACACGGGGTGAGACACGGGGTGAGACACGGGGAGAGAGACACGGAGAGACAAGGGGAGAGAGACACGGTGAGAGAGACACGGAGAGAGAGACACGGGGTGAGACACGGGGTGAGACACGGGGAGAGAGACACGGAGAGACAAGGGGAGAGAGACACGGTGAGAGAGACACGGAGAGAGAGACACGGGGAGAGACACGGGGAGGGAGAGAGAGACACGGGGAGGGAGAGAGAGACACGGGGAGAGAGAGAGACACGGGGGGAGAAAGACACGGAGAGAGAGACACGGGGAGAGAGACATGGGGAGGGAGAGAGACACGGAGAGAGAGACACGGGGAGAGAGACATGGGGAGAGAGAGAGAGACACGGGAAGAGAGACACAGAGACACAGAGAGAGAGACAGACAGAGTGAGATAGACAGAGAGAAAGACAGAGAGACAGAGAGACAGACAGAGAGAGAGACCGAGAGACACAGACACAGAGAGACACACAGAGACACACAGAGACACACAGTGAGACACAGAGGCACAGAGACACACAGAGACACACACACAGAGACACACACAGAGACACACAGAGACACACACAGACACACACAGAGACACACACAGAGACACACACAGAGACACACACACAGAGACACACACAGAGACACACACAGAGACACACACAGAGACACACACAGAGACACACACAGTGAGACACACAGTGAGACACAGAGGCACAGAGACACACAGAGACACACACAGAGACAGAGACACAGAGACACACACACAGAGACACACACAGAGAGACACACAGAGACACACAGAGACACACACAGAGAGACACACAGAGACACACAGAGACACACACAGAGAGACACACAGAGACACACAGAGACACACACAGAGACACACACAGAGACACACACAGAGACACACACAGAGACACACACAGAGACACACACAGAGACACACACAGAGACACACAGTGCGACACACACAGAGAGACACACAGAGACACACACAGAGACAGTGAGACACACAGAGACACACACAGAGAGACACACAGAGACACACACACAGAGACACACACAGAGACAGTGAGACACACAGAGACACACACAGAGAGACACACAGAGACACACACACAGAGACACACAGAGAGACAGAGACACACAGACAGAGACACAGAGACACACAGAGACACAAAGACAGACAGAGAAACACACACAGAGACACAGGGAGACACACACAGACCCACAGAGAGACACACAGAGAGACACACAGAGAGACACACTGACACACAGAGAGACACACAGAGAGACACACAGAGAGACACACTGACACACAGAGAGACACACACAGAGACACGGAGAGACACAGAGTGAGACACAGAGACACAGACAGAGAGACATTTATCGGTGTCTGGATGGACTCTACCAAATGAAAGCTCAGCATGGGGGTGCTCTATTGGAATGTACCAAAAAGTGTTACACAAACACGGGGGTGGTCTAACTTGGACTGTACCAACTGTGTGGTCATGATGGGGGTGTTCAGTCTGAGTTGGACTGTTCCATTAGCAAGTTAACCGAGGGGGTGTTCAGTCTGAGTTGGAATGTACCACTAGCAAGTTAACCGTGGGGGTGTTCAGTCTGAGTTGGACTGTTCCACTAGCAAGTTAACCGAGGGGGTGTTCAGTCTGAGTTGGACTGTTCCACTAGCAAGTTAACCATGGGGGTGTTCAGTCTGAGTTGGACTGTTCCACTAGCAAGTTAACCGAGGGGGTGTTCAGTCTGAGTTGGACTGTTCCATTAGCAAGTTAACCGAGGGGGTGTTCAGTCTGAGTTGGACTGTTCCATTAGCAAGTTAACCGAGGGGGTGTTCAGTCTGAGTTGGACTGTTCCATTAGCAAGTTAACCGTGGGGGTGTTCAGTCTGAGTTGGACTGTTCCATTAGCAAGTTAACCGTGGGGGTGTTTAGTCTGAGTTGGACTGTACCACTAGCAAGTTAACCGTGGGGGTGTTTAGTCTGAGTTGGACTGTACCACTAGCAAGTTAACCGTGGGGGTGTTCAGTCTGAGTTGGACTGTTCCACTAGCAAGTTAACCGTGGGGGTGTTCAGTCTGAGTTGGACTGTTCCATTAGCAAGTTAACCGTGGGGGTGTTTAGTCTGAGTTGGACTGTACCACTAGCAATTGAACCATGGGGGTGTTTAGTCTGAGTTGGAATGTACCAATAGCAAGTTAACCGTGGGGGTGTTTAGTCTGAGTTGGAATGTACCAATAGCAAGTTAACCGAGGGGGTGTTTAGTCTGAGTTGGACTGTACCACTAGCAAGTTAACCGAGGGGGTGTTCAGTCTGAGTTGGACTGTTCCATTAGCAAGTTAACCGAGGGGGTGTTTAGTCTGAGTTGGACTGTACCAATAGCAAGTTAACCGAGGGGGTGTTCAGTCTGAGTTGGACTGTTCCACTAGCAAGTTAACCGTGGGGGTGTTCAGTCTGAGTTGGACTGTACCACTAGCAAGTTAACCGAGGGGGTGTTCAGTCTGAGTTGGAATGTACCAATAGCAAGTTAACCGAGGGGGTGTTCAGTCTGAGTTGGACTGTTCCATTAGCAAGTTAACCGTGGGGGTGTTCAGTCTGAGTTGGACTGTTCCACTAGCAAGTTAACCGTGGGGGTGTTTAGTCTGAGTTGGACTGTACCAATAGCAAGTTAACCGTGGGGGTGTTCAGTCTGAGTTGGACTGTTCCACTAGCAAGTTAACCGTGGGGGTGTTTAGTCTGAGTTGGACTGTACCACTAGCAAGTTAACCGAGGGGGTGTTCAGTCTGAGTTGGACTGTTCCACTAGCAAGTTAACCGTGGGGGTGTTTAGTCTGAGTTGGACTGTACCACTAGCAAGTTAACCGAGGGGGTGTTCAGTCTGAGTTGGACTGTTCCACTAGCAAGTTAACCGAGGGGGTGTTCAGTCTGAGTTGGACTGTTCCATTAGCAAGTTAACCGAGGGGGTGTTCAGTCTGAGTTGGACTGTTCCACTAGCAAGTTAACCGAGGGGGTGTTCAGTCTGAGTTGGACTGTACCACTAGCAAGTTAACCGAGGGGGTGTTTAGTCTGAGTTGGACTGTTCCACTAGCAAGTTAACCGTGGGGGTGTTCAGTCTGAGTTGGACTGTTCCACTAGCAAGTTAACCGAGGGGGTGTTCAGTCTGAGTTGGACTGTACCACTAGCAAGTTAACCGAGGGGGTGTTCAGTCTGAGTTGGACTGTTCCACTAGCAAGTTAACCGAGGGGGTGTTCAGTCTGAGTTGGACTGTTCCACTAGCAAGTTAACCGAGGGGGTGTTCAGTCTGAGTTGGAATGTACCACTAGCAAGTTAACCGAGGGGGTGTTCAGTCTGAGTTGGACTGTACCACTAGCAAGTTAACCGTGGGGGTGTTCAGTCTGAGTTGGACTGTTCCACTAGCAAGTTAACCGTGGGGGTGTTTAGTCTGAGTTGGACTGTGCCACTAGCAAGTTAACCGTGGGGGTGTTTAGTCTGAGTTGGACTGTTCCACTAGCAAGTTAACCGAGGGGGTGTTCAGTCTGAGTTGGACTGTTCCACTAGCAAGTTAACCGTGGGGGTGTTCAGTCTGAGTTGGACTGTGCCACTAGCAAGTTAACCGTGGGGGTGTTCAGTCTCAGTTGGACTGTTCCACTAGCAAGTTAACCGAGGGGGTGTTCAGTCTGAGTTGGACTGTTCCACTAGCAAGTTAACCGAGGGGGTGTTTAGTCTGAGTTGGACTGTTCCACTAGCAAGTTAACCGAGGGGGTGTTCAGTCTGAGTTGGACTGTTCCACTAGCAAGTTAACCGTGGGGGTGTTTAGTCTGAGTTGGACTGTGCCACTAGCAAGTTAACCGAGGGGGTGTTCAGTCTGAGTTGGACTGTGCCACTAGCAAGTTAACCGTGGGGGTGTTCAGTCTGAGTTGGACTGTTCCACTAGCAAGTTAACCGAGGGGGTGTTCAGTCTGAGTTGGACTGTTCCACTAGCAAGTTAACCGAGGGGGTGTTCAGTCTGAGTTGGACTGTGCCACTAGCAAGTTAACCGTGGGGGTGTTCAGTCTGAGTTGGACTGTTCCACTAGCAAGTTAACCGTGGGGGTGTTCAGTCTGAGTTGGACTGTACCACTAGCAAGTTAACCGTGGGGGTGTTCAGTCTGAGTTGGACTGTTCCACTAGCAAGTTAACCGAGGGGGTGTTCAGTCTGAGTTGGACTGTTCCACTAGCAAGTTAACCGTGGGGGTGTTCAGTCTGAGTTGGACTGTACCACTAGCAAGTTAACCGTGGGGGTGTTTAGTCTGAGTTGGAATGTACCAATAGCAAGTCTATGGGTAGACACTTTAACATTGAAGTCTATGGGTAGACACTTTAACATTGAAGTCTATGGGTAGACACTTTAACATTGGAGTCTATGGGTAGACACTTTAACATTGAAGTCTATGGGTAGACACTTTAACATTGAAGTCTATGGGTAGACACTTTAACATTGAAGTCTATGGGTAGACACTTTAACATTGGAGTCTATGGGTAGACACTTTAACATTGAAGTCTATGGGTAGACACTTTAACATTGGAGTCTATGGGTAGACACTTTAACATTGAAGTCTATGGGTAGACACTTTAACATTGAAGTCTATGGGTAGACACTTTAACATTGGAGTCTATGGGTAGACACTTTAACATTGGAGTCTATGGGTAGACACTTTAACATTGAAGTCTATGGGTAGACACTTTAACATTGGAGTCTATGGGTAGACACTTTAACATTGGAGTCTATGGGTAGACACTTTAACATTGAAGTCTATGGGTAGACACTTTAACATTGGAGTCTATGGGTAGACACTTTAACATTGGAGTCTATGGGTAGACACTTTAACATTGGAGTCTATGGGTAGACACTTTAACATTGGAGTCTATGGGTAGACACTTTAACATTGAAGTCTATGGGTAGACACTTTAACATTGGAGTCTATGGGTAGACACTTTAACATTGAAGTCTATGGGTAGACACTTTAACATTGAAGTCTATGGGTAGACACTTTAACATTGGAGTCTATGGGTAGACACTTTAACATTGAAGTCTATGGGTAGACACTTTAACATTGAAGTCTATGGGTAGACACTTTAACATTGAAGTCTATGGGTAGACACTTTAACATTGAAGTCTATGGGTAGACACTTTAAGGTAGACACTTTAACATTGAAGTCTATGGGTAGACACTTTAACATTGAAGTCTATGGGTAGACACTTTAACATTGAAGTCTATGGGTAGACACTTTAACATTGAAGTCTATGGGTAGACACTTTAACATTGAAGTCTATGGGTAGACACTTTAACATTGAAGTCTATGGGTAGACACTTTAACATTGGAGTCTATGGGTAGACACTTTAACATTGGAGTCTATGGGTAGACACTTTAACATTGAAGTCTATGGGTAGACACTTTAACATTGGAGTCTATGGGTAGACACTTTAACATTGGAGTCTATGGGTAGACACTTTAACATTGAAGTCTATGGGTAGACACTTTAACATTGGAGTCTATGGGTAGACACTTTAACATTGGAGTCTATGGGTAGACACTTTAACATTGGAGTCTATGGGTAGACACTTTAACATTGGAGTCTATGGGTAGACACTTTAACATTGAAGTCTATGGGTAGACACTTTAACATTGGAGTCTATGGGTAGACACTTTAACATTGAAGTCTATGGGTAGACACTTTAACATTGGAGTCTATGGGTAGACACTTTAACATTGGAGTCTATGGGTAGACACTTTGACATTGGAGTCTATGGGTAGACACTTTAACATTGGAGTCTATGGGTAGACACTTTAACATTGGAGTCTATGGGTAGACACTTTAACATTGGAGTCTATGGGTAGACACTTTAACATTGAAGTCTATGGGTAGACACTTTAACATTGAAGTCTATGGGTAGACACTTTAACATTGGAGTCTATGGGTAGACACTTTAACATTGGAGTCTATGGGTAGACACTTTAACATTGGAGTCTATGGGTAGACACTTTAACATTGAAGTCTATTGGTAGACACTTTAACATTGGAGTCTATGGGTAGACACTTTAACATTGGAGTCTATGGGTAGACACTTTAACATTGGAGTCTATGGGTAGACACTTTAACATTGGAGTCTATGGGTAGACACTTTAACATTGAAGTCTATGGGTAGACACTTTAACATTGAAGTCTATGGGTAGACACTTTAACATTGGAGTCTATGGGTAGACACTTTAACATTGGAGTCTATGGGTAGACACTTTAACATTGGAGTCTATGGGTAGACACTTTAACATTGAAGTCTATGGGTAGACACTTTAACATTGAAGTCTATGGGTAGACACTTTAACATTGAAGTCTATGGGTAGACACTTTAACATTGGAGTCTATGGGTAGACACTTTAACATTGGAGTCTATGGGTAGACACTTTAACATTGGAGTCTATGGGTAGACACTTTAACATTGAAGTCTATTGGTAGACACTTTAACATTGGAGTCTATGGGTAGACACTTTAACATTGGAGTCTATGGGTAGACACTTTAACATTGGAGTCTATGGGTAGACACTTTAACATTGGAGTCTATGGGTAGACACTTTAACATTGGAGTCTATGGGTAGACACTTTAACATTGGAGTCTATGGGTAGACACTTTAACATTGGAGTCTATGGGTAGACACTTCAATATTGGAGTCTATGGGTAGACACTTTAACATTGAAGTGGGTTGTACCACTATCAAGCGAGTCGTGGGGGTGTTTAGTCTGAGTGTGTCTCTCACCCCGTGTCTCTCTCCCCCCGTGTCTCTCTCCCCCCGTGTCTCTCTCTCCCCGTGTTTCTCTCCCCGTGTCTCTCTCCCCCCGTGTCTCTCTCCCCCCGTGTCTCTCTCTCCCCGTGTTTCTCTCCCCGTGTCTCTCTCTCCCCGTGTCTCTCTCCTCGTGTCTCTCTCCCCGTGTCTCTCTCCCCGTGTCTCTCACTCTCTCTCTCCCCGTGTCTCTCTCCACCGTGTCTCTCTCCCCTGGTCTTGTCTCAGCGTGCTTGAGATGAGTCTAACGCGCGTGTCCGCTGGTCCGCTGTGGGCACTCGTGTCTCTCTCCCCCCGTGTCTCTCTCACCGTGTCTCTCTCTCTCTCTCCCCGTGTCTCTCTCTCCCCGTGTCTCTCTCCCCATGTCTCTCTCACCGTGTCTCTCTCTCTCTCTCCCCGTGTCTCTCTCTCCCCGTGTCTCTCTCCCCGTGTCTCTCCCCCCGTGTCTCTCTCTCTCTCTGTCTCCCCGTGTCTCTCTCTGTCTCTCACCTGGTCTTGTCTCAGCGTGCTTGAGATGAGTCTAACTCGCGTGTCCGCTGGTCCGCTGTGGGCACTCGTGTCTCTCTCCCCTTGTCTCTCTCTCCCCGTGTCTCTCTCCCCGTGTCTCTCTCCCCGTGTCTCTCTCCCCGTGTCTCTCTCACCGTGTCTCTCTCTCTCTCTCCCCGTGTCTCTCTCTCCCCGTGTCTCTCTCTCCCCGTGTCTCTCTCTCCCCGTGTCTCTCTCTCCCCGTGTCTCTCTCCCCGTGTCTCTCCCCCCGTGTCTCTCTCTCTCTGTCTCCCAGTGTCTCTCTCCACCGTGTCTCTCTCACCTGGTCTTGTCTCAGCGTGCTTGAGATGAGTCTAACTCGCGTGTCCGCTGGTCCGCTGTGGGCACTCGTGTCTCTCTCCCCTTGTCCCTCTCTCCCCGTGTCTCTCTCTCCCCTTGTCTCTCTCTCCCCGTGTCTCTCTCTCCCCGTGTCTCTCTCCCCGTGTCTCTCTCACCGTGTCTCTCTCTCCCCGTGTCTCTCTCTCCCCGTGTCTCTCTCCCCGTGTCTCTCTCACCGTGTCTCTCTCTCCCCGTGTCTCTCTCTCCCCGTGTCTCTCTCCCCGTGTCTCTCTCTCCCCGTGTCTCTCTCTCCCCGTGTCTCTCTCCCCGTGTCTCTCTCACCGTGTCTCTCTCTCCCCGTGTCTCTCTCTCCCCGTGTCTCTCTCCCCGTGTCTCTGTCTCTCTCTCACCTGGTCTTGTCTCAGCGTGCTTGAGATGAGTCTAACTCGCGTGTCCGCTGGTCCGCTGTGGGCACTCGTGTCTCTCTCCCCTTGTCTCTCTCTCCCCGTGTCTCTCTCCCCGTGTCTCTTCCCGTTTCTCTGTCCCCGTGTCTCTCTCACCGTGTCTCTCTCTCTCTCTCCCCGTGTCTCTCTCTCCCCGTGTCTCTCTCCCCGTGTCTTTCTCTCCCCGTGTCTCTCTCCCCATGTCTCTCTCACCGTGTCTCTCTCTCTCTCTCCCCGTGTCTCTCTCCCCATGTCTCTCTCACCGTGTCTCTCTCTCTCTCTCTCTCTCTCCCCGTGTCTCTCTCTCCCCGTGTCTCTCTCTCCCCGTGTCTCTCTCCCCGTGTCTCTCTCTCTCTCTCCCCGTGTCTTTCTCTCCCCGTGTCTCTCTCCCCATGTCTCTCTCACCGTGTCTCTCTCTCTCTCTCCCCGTGTCTCTCTCCCCATGTCTCTCTCACCGTGTCTCTCTCTCTCTCTCCCCGTGTCTCTCTCTCCCCGTGTCTCTCTCCACCGTGTCTCTCTCCACCGTGTCTCTCACCTGGTCTTGTCTCAGCGTGCTTGAGATGAGTCTAACTCGCGTGTCCGCTGGTCCGCTGTGGGCACTCGTGTCTCTCTCCCCGTGTCTCTCTCCCCGTGTCTCTTCCCGTGTCTCTCTCCACCGTGTCTCTCTCACCTGGTCTTGTCTCAGCGTGCTTGAGATGAGTCTAACTCGCGTGTCCGCTGGTCCGCTGTGGGCACTCGTGTCTCTCTCCCCGTGTCTCTCTCTCTCCCCGTGTCTCTCTCCCCGTGTCTCTCTCCCCGTGTCTCTCTCCCCGTGTCTCTGTCTCTCTCTCACCTGGTCTTGTCTCAGCGTGCTTGAGATGAGTCTAACTCGCGTGTCCGCTGGTCCGCTGTGGGCAATCGTGTCTCTCTCCCCGTGTCTCTCTCTCTCCCCGTGTCTCTCTCTCCCCGTGTCTCTCTCCCCGTGTCTCTCTCCCCGTGTCTCTCTCCCCGTGTCTCTCTCACCTGGTCTTGTCTCAGCGTGCTTGAGATGAGTCTAACTCGCGTGTCCGCTGGTCCGCTGTGGGCACTCGTGTTCTCTCTCCCCGTGTCTCTCTCTCCCCGTGTCTCTCTCCCCGTGTCTCTCTCCCCGTGTCTCTCTCACCGTGTCTCTCTCTCTCTCTCCCCGTGTCTCTCTCTCCCCGTGTCTCTCTCTCCCCGTGTCTCTCTCTCCCCGTGTCTCTCTCTCCCCGTGTCTCTCTCCCCGTGTCTCTCCCCCCGTGTCTCTCTCTCTCTGTCTCCCAGTGTCTCTCTCCACCGTGTCTCTCTCACCTGGTCTTGTCTCAGCGTGCTTGAGATGAGTCTAACTCGCGTGTCCGCTGGTCCGCTGTGGGCACTCGTGTCTCTCTCCCCGTGTCTCTCTCCCCGTGTCTCTTCCCGTGTCTCTCTCCACCGTGTCTCTCTCACCTGGTCTTGTCTCAGCGTGCTTGAGATGAGTCTAACTCGCGTGTCCGCTGGTCCGCTGTGGGCACTCGGGGGAGGCACAGAGACGCGGAGACGCGGGTCGACGGCCAGCGGCACAGACACGGCGACGGGAGGCAAAGACAAGACGCGGGACACAGACACTGAGCACGAAGACAGGTTCTGGAAGCCCTGCGGAGAGAGACACGGGGAGAGAGAGACACGGGGAGAGGGACACGGTGAGAGAGACGGTGAGAGAGAGACACGGGGAGAGAGAGAGACACGGGGAGAGACACGGGGAGAGACACGGGGAGAGAGACACGGGGAGAGAGACACGGTGAGAGAGACACGGTGAGAGAGAGACACGGTGAGAGAGAGACACGGTGAGAGAGAGACACGGGGAGAGAGAGAGACACGGGGAGAGACACGGGGAGAGGGACACGGTGAGAGAGAGAGAGAGACACGGTGAGAGACACGGTGAGAGAGACACGGTGAGAGAGACACGGTGAGAGAGACACGGTGAGAGAGACACGGTGAGAGAGACACGGTGAGAGAGACACGGTGAGAGAGACACGGTGAGAGAGAGACACGGTGAGAGAGACACGGTGAGAGAGACACGGTGAGAGAGACACGGTGAGAGAGACACGGTGAGAGAGACACGGTGAGAGACACGGTGAGAGAGACACGGTGAGAGAAACGGTGAGAGAGACACGCGGAGAGAGACACGGGGAGAGAGACACGGTGAGAGAGACACGGGGAGAGAGACACGGGGAGAGAGACACGGTGAGAGAGACACGGGGAGAGAGACATGGTAAGAGAGACACGGGGAGACACACGGGGAGAGAGACACGGTGAGAGAGACACGGGGAGAGAGAGAGACACGGGGAGAGAGAGAGACACGGGGAGAGACACGGGGAGAGAGACACGGTGAGAGAGAGAGACACGGGGAGAGAGAGAGACACGGGGAGAGACACGGGGAGAGACACGGGGAGAGAGACACGGTGAGAGGGACACAATGAGAGAGACGGTGAGAGAGACACGGTGAGAGAGACACGGTGAGAGAAACACGGTGAGAGAGACACGGGGAGAGGGACACGGTGAGAGACACGGGGAAAGACACGGTGAGAGAGACACGGGGAGAGGGACACGGTGAGAGACACGGTGAGAGAGAGACACGGTGAGAGAGACACGGTGAGAGAGACACGGTGAGAGAGACACGGTGAGAGAGAGACACGGTGAGAGAGACACGGTGAGAGACACGGGGAGAGAGACACGGTGAGAGAGACACGGTGAGAGAGACACGGTGAGAGAGACACGGTGAGAGAGACACGGTGAGAGAGAGACACGGTGAGAGAGACACGGTGAGAGAGACACGGTGAGAGACACGGGGAGAGGGACACGGTGAGAGACACGGTGAGAGAGAGACACGGGGAGAGAGAGAGACACGGGGAGAGACACGGGGAGAGACACGGTGAGAGAGACACGGTGAGAGAGACACGGGGAGAGACACGGGGAGAGAGAGACACGGGGAGAGAGACACGGGGAGAGACACGGTGAGAGAGACACGGGGAGAGACACGGTGAGAGAGACACGCGGAGAGAGACACGGGGAGAGAGACACGGTGAGAGAGACACGGGGAGAGAGACACGGGGAGAGAGACACGGTGAGAGAGACACGGGGAGAGAGACACGGTAAGAGAGACACGGGGAGAGGGACACGGTGAGAGACACGGGGAGAGACACGGTGAGAGAGAGACACGGTGAGAGAGACACGGTGAGAGAGACACGGGGAGAGAGACATGGGGAGAGAGACACGGTGAGAGAGACACGGTGAGAGACACGGGGAGAGACACGGTGAGAGAGAGACACGGTGAGAGAGACACGGTGAGAGAGACATGGTGAGAGAGACACGGTGAGAGAGACACGGTGAGAGAGACACGGTGAGAGAGACACGGTGAGAGACACGGTGAGAGAGAGACACGGGGAGAGAGAGAGACACGGGGAGAGAGACACGGGGAGAGACACGGGGAGAGAGACACGGTGAGAGACACGGGGAGAGAGACACGGGGAGAGAGACACGGGGAGAGAGACACGGGGAGAGAGACACGGGGAGAGAGACACGGGGACAGAGACAAGGTGAGAGACACGGTGAGAGACACGGTGAGAGAGAGACACGGGGAGAGAGAGAGACACGGGGAGAGAGAGAGACACGGGGAGAGAGAGAGACACGGGGAGAGACACGGGGAGAGAGACACGGTGAGAGAGAGAGACACGGTGAGAGAGACACGGTGAGAGAGAGAGACACGGTGAGAGAGAGAGAGACAGGGTGAAAGAGAGAGAGACACGGGGAGACACGGTGAGAGAGAGACACGGTGTGAGACACGGGGAGAGAGAGACACGGGGAGAGACACGGTGAGAGAGACACGGTGAGAGAGACACGGTGAGAGAGACACAGTGAGAGACACGGTGAGAGACACGGTGAGAGAGAGACACGGGGAGAGAGAGAGACACGGGGAGAGACACGGGGAGAGAGACACGGTGAGAGACACGGAGAGAGACACGGGGAGAGAGACACGGGGAGAGAGACACGGGGAGAGAGACACGGGGAGAGAGACACGGGGAGAGAGACACGGTGAGAGACACGGTGAGAGAGAGACACGGGGAGAGAGAGAGACACGGGGAGAGACACGGGGAGAGAGACACGGTGAGAGACACGGAGAGAGACACGGGGAGAGAGACACGGGGAGAGAGACACGGGGAGAGAGACACGGGGAGAGAGACACGGGGAGAGAGACACGGTGAGAGACACGGTGAGAGAGAGACACGGGGAGAAAGAGAGACACGGGGAGAGACACGGGGAGAGAGACACGGTGAGAGAGACACGGGGAGAGAGACACGGTGAGGGACACTGTGAGAGAGAGACACGGGGAGAGAGAGAGACACGGTGAGAGAGAGAGACACGGTGAGAGAGAGAGAGACAGGGTGAGAGAGAGAGAGACAGGGTGAGAGAGAGAGAGACACGGTGAAAGAGAGAGAGACAGGGTGAGAGAGAGAGAGACACGGGGAGGGACACTGTGAGAGAGAGACACGGGGAGAGAGAGACACGGTGAGAGAGAGAGACACGGGGAGGGACACTGTGAGAGAGAGACACGGGGAGAGAGAGAGAGACAGGGTGAGAGAGAGAGAGACAGGGTGAGAGAGAGAGAGACACGGGGAGGGACACTGTGAGAGAGAGACACGGGGAGAGAGAGAGACACGGTGAGAGAGAGAGACACGGTGAGAGAGAGAGAGACACGGTGAGAGAGAGAGAGACAGGGTGAGAGAGAGAGAGACAGGGTGAGAGAGAGAGAGACACGGGGAGGGACACTGTGAGAGAGAGACACGGGGAGAGAGACACGGTGAGAGAGAGAGACACGGTGAGAGAGAGAGAGACACGGTGAAAGAGAGAGAGACAGGGTGAGAGAGAGAGAGACAGGGTGAGAGAGAGAGAGACACGGGGAGAGAGAGAGAGAGAGAGACACGGGGAGACACGGTGAGAGAGAGACACGGTGTGAGACACGGGGAGAGACACGGTGAGAGAGACACGGTGAGGGACACTGTGAGAGAGAGACACGGGGAGAGAGACGGGGAGAGAGACACGGGGAGAGAGAGAGACACGGGGAGAGAGAGAGAGACACGGGGAGAGAGAGAGAGACACGGGGAGAGAGAGAGAGACACGGGGAGACACGGTGAGAGAGAGACACGGGGAGAGAGACGGGGAGAGAGACACGGGGAGAGAGAGAGACACGGGGAGAGACACACGCACACAGAGACAGACTCACAGCGAGTCTGTCTCTGTGTTCCAGAAGCTCTTCCAGAAGTGGATGTCGAGGTTGTGAGAGACACACAGAGACACACACAGAGACACAGACACACACACAGAGACACACACAGAGACACACACAGAGACACACACAGAGACACAGACACACACACAGAGACACACACAGACACAGACACACACACAGAGACACACACACAGAGACACACACACAGACACAGACACACACACAGAGACACATACACACACACAGAGACACACACAGACACACATACACACACACAGAGACACACACAGAGACACATACACACACACAGAGACACACACAGAGACACAGACACACACACAGAGACACACACAGACACAGACACACACACAGAGACACACACACAGAGACACACACACAGACACAGACACACACACAGAGACACATACACACACACAGAGACACACACAGACACACATACACACACACAGAGACACACACAGACACACATACACACACACAGAGACACACACAGAGACACATACACACACACAGAGACACACACAGAGACACAGACACACACACAGAGACACACACAGAGACACAGACACACACACAGAGACACACACAGAGACACAGACACACACAGAGAGACACAGAGACACAGAGAGACACAGAGACACTCACAGCGAGAAGCTGAGTCTCCGTCATGTTCCAGAAGCTCTTCCAGAAGTGGATGTCGAGGTTGTGGGCGACTCGCTCGAACTCGCTCCCTCGCAGCTCGGGGTCGACTGCGAAGCGGCCGCTGGTCAACAACGAGGAAGCAGCCGCGCCTGGAGATCACAATCGTCGTGATCACAATCATCGTCACTGTCACAATCATCGTGATCACAATCATTGTGATCACAATCATCGTCACTGTCACAATCGTCGTGATCACAATCATCGTCACTGTCAGAATCGTCGTGATCACAATCGTCGTGATCACAATCATCGTCACAATCATCGTCACAATCATCGTGATCACAATCATCGTCACTGTCACAATCGTCGTGATCACAATCATCGTCACAATCATCACTGTCACAATCATCGTGGTCACAATCATCACTGTCACAATCATCGTCATTACAATCACTGTCACAATCATCATCACTGTCACAATCATCGTCACAATCATCACTGTCACAATCATCGTCGTCATCACTGTCACAATCATCGTCGTTACAATCACTGTCACAATCATCGTCACTGTCACAATCATCACTGTCACAATCATCGTCACAATCATCACTGTCACAATCACTGTCACAATCATCGTCACTGTCACAATCATCGTCACAATCATCACTGTCACAATCATCGTCGTCATCACTGTCACAATCATCGTCACAATCATCACTGTCACAATCATCGTCATTACAATCACTGTCACAATCATTGTCACTGTCACAATCATCGTCACTGTCACAATCATCGTCACAATCATCACTGTCACAATCATCGTCACAATCATCACTGTCACAATCATCGTCATTACAATCAGTCACAATCATCGTCACTGTCACAATCATCGTGATCACAATCATCGTCACAATCATCACTGTCACAATCATCGTCGTCATCACTGTCACAATCATCGTCGTTACAATCACTGTCACAATCATCGTCACTGTCACAATCATCACTGTCACAATCATCGTCGTTACAATCACTGTCACAATCATCGTCACTGTCACAATCATCACTGTCACAATCATCGTCATTACAATCACTGTCACAATCATCGTCACTGTCACAATCATCACTGTCACAATCATCGTCATTACAATCACTGTCACAATCATCGTCACTGTCACAATCATCGTCGTCATCACTGTCACAATCATCGTGATCACAATCATCACTGTCACAATCATCGTCATTACAATCACTGTCACAATCATCGTCACTGTCACAATCATCACTTTCACAATCATCACTGTCACAATCATCGTCGTCATCACTGTCACAATCATCGTCACTGTCACAATCATCGTGATCACAATCATCGTCACAATCATCACTGTCACAATCATCGTCGTCATCACTGTCACAATCATCGTCGTTACAATCACTGTCACAATCATCGTCACTGTCACAATCATCACTGTCACAATCATCGTCATTACAATCACTGTCACAATCATCGTCACTGTCACAATCATCGTCACAATCATCACTGTCACAATCATCGTCATTACAATCACTGTCACAATCATCGTCACTGTCACAATCATCGTCACAATCATCACTGTCACAATCATCGTCGTCATCACTTTCACAATCATCATCACAGTCACAATCATCATCACAGTCACAATCATCAATGTCACAATCATCGTGATCACAATCATCATTGTCACAATCATCATCATTACAATCACTGTCACAATCATCGTCACTGTCACAATCATCACTGTCACAATCATCGTCGTCATCATCGTCACAATCATCGTCACTGTCACAATCATCACTGTCACAATCATCGTCGTCACTATCACAATCATCGTCATTACAATCACTGTCACAATCATCGTCACTGTCACAATCATCGTCGTCATCACTGTCACAATCATCGTGATCACAATCATCACTGTCACAATCATCGTCATTACAATCACTGTCACAATCATCGTCACTGTCACAATCATCGTCGTCATCACTGTCACAATCATCGTGATCACAATCATCACTGTCACAATCATCGTCATTACAATCACGGGTCACAATCATCGTCACTGTCACAATCATCACTTTCACAATCATCACTGTCACAATCATCGTCGTCATCACTGTCACAATCATCGTCACTGTCACAATCATCGTGATCACAATCATCGTCACAATCATCACTGTCACAATCATCGTCGTCATCACTGTCACAATCATCGTCGTTACAATCACTGTCACAATCATCGTCACTGTCACAATCATCACTGTCACAATCATCGTCATTACAATCACTGTCACAATCATCGTCACTGTCACAATCATCGTCACAATCATCACTGTCACAATCATCGTCATTACAATCACTGTCACAATCATCATCACTGTCACAATCATCGTCACAATCATCACTGTCAATATCATCGTCGTCATCACTGTCACAATCATCATCACAGTCACAATCATCATCACAGTCACAATCATCAATGTCACAATCATCGTGATCACAATCATCATTGTCACAATCATCATCATTACAATCACTGTCACAATCATCGTCACTGTCACAATCATCACTGTCACAATCATCGTCGTCATCATCGTCACAATCATCGTCACTGTCACAATCATCACTGTCACAATCAACGTCGTCACTATCACAATCATCGTCATTACAATCACTGTCACAATCATCGTCACTGTCACAATCATCGTCGTCATCACTGTCACAATCATCGTGATCACAATCATCACTGTCACAATCATCGTCATTACAATCACTGTCACAATCATCGTCACTGTCACAATCATCGTCGTCATCACTGTCACAATCATCGTGATCACAATCATCACTGTCACAATCATCGTCATTACAATCACTGTCACAATCATCGTCACTGTCACAATCATCACTGTCACAATCATCACTGTCACAATCATCGTCGTCATCACTGTCACAATCATCGTCACTGTCACAATCATCGTGATCACAATCATCGTCACAATCATCACTGTCACAATCATCGTCGTCATCACTGTCACAATCATCGTCGTTACAATCACTGTCACAATCATCGTCACTGTCACAATCATCACTGTCACAATCATCGTCATTACAATCACTGTCACAATCATCGTCACTGTCACAATCATCGTCACAATCATCACTGTCACAATCATCGTCATTACAATCACTGTCACAATCATCGTCACTGTCACAATCATCGTCACAATCATCACTGTCACAATCATCGTCGTCATCACTGTCACAATCATCATCACAGTCACAATCATCATCACAGTCACAATCATCAATGTCACAATCATCGTGATCACAATCATCATTGTCACAATCATCATCATTACAATCACTGTCACAATCATCGTCACTGTCACAATCATCGTCGTCATCATCGTCACAATCATCGTCACTGTCACAATCATCACTGTCACAATCATCGTCGTCATCATCGTCACAATCATCGTCACTGTCACAATCATCACTGTCACAATCATCGTCGTCACTATCACAATCATCGTCATTACAATCACTGTCACAATCATCGTCACTGTCACAATCATCGTCGTCATCACTGTCACAATCATCGTGATCACAATCATCACTGTCACAATCATCGTCATTACAATCACTGTCACAATCATCGTCACTGTCACAATCATCGTCGTCATCACTGTCACAATCATCGTGATCACAATCATCACTGTCACAATCATCGTCATTACATTCACTGTCACAATCATCGTCACTGTCACAATCATCACTGTCACAATCATCGTCGTCATCACTGTCACAATCATCGTCACTGTCACAATCATAACTGTCACAATCATCGTCGTCATCATCGTCACAATCATCGTCATCACTATCACAATCATCGTCATTACAATCACTGTCACAATCATCGTCACTGTCACAATCATCACTGTCACAATCATCGTGATCACAATCATCGTCATCATCGTCACAATCATCGTCACAATCATCACAGTCACTGTCACAGTCATCATCATCACTGTCACAATCATCGTCACAATCATCATCACAATCATCATCACAATCATCGTCGTCATCATCGTCACAATCATCGTCGTCACAATCATCATCATAATCATAATCATCATCATCGTCATCATCACAATCATCGTCATCAATGTCACAATCATCGTCATCACAATCATCGTCACTGTCACAGTCATCGTCATCATCGTCATCATCGTGATCACAATCATCGTGATCACAATCATCGTCATCACTGTCACAATCATCGTGACAATCATCGTCATCATCGTCACAATCATCGTCACAATCATCACAGTCACTGTCACAGTCATCATCATCACTGTCACAATCATCGTCACAATCATCGTCGTCACAATCATCGTCACAATCATCGTCGTCATCATCGTCACAATCATCGTCGTCACAATCATCATCATCGTCATCATCACAATCATCGTCATCAATGTCACAATCATCGTCATCACAATCATCGTCACTGTCACAGTCATCATCGTCATCATCGTGATCACAATCATCGTCATCACTGTCACAATCATCGTGACAATCATCGTCATCATCGTCACAATCACAATCATCGTCACTGTCACAGTCATCGTCATCATCGTCATCATCGTGATCACAATCATCGTCATCACTGTCACAATCATCGTGACAATCATCGTCATCATCGTCACAATCATCGTCACTGTCACAGTCATCGTCATCATCGTCATCATCGTGATCACAATCATCGTCATCACTGTCACAATCATCGTGACAATCATCGTCATCATCGTTACAATCACAATCATCGTCACTGTCACAGTCATCGTCATCATCGTCATCATCGTGATCACAATCATCGTCATCACTGTCACAATCATCGTGACAATCATCGTCATCATCGTCACAATCACAATCATCGTCGTCATCACAATCATCGTCGTCACAGTCACTGTCACAATCATCTTCATCATCGTCACAATCATCACTGTCACAATCATCGTCATCGTCACAATCATCGTCGCAATCATCACTGTCGCAATCATCACTGTCACAATCATCACTGTCATCATCGTCACAATCATCACTGTCACAATCATCACTGTCAAAATCATCGTCACAATCATCACTGTCAAAATCATCGTCACAATCATAATCATCGTCACAATCAACGTCATCATCGTCACAATCATAATCATCGTCACAATCATCGTCATTATCACAATCATCATCATTATCACAATCTGAGTGGGTGAATGGCTGAGTGGCTGAGTGAGTGGCTGAGTGAGTGGCTGATTGAGTGGCTGAGTGAGTGGCTGAGTGAGTGGCTGAGTGAGTGGCTGAGTGAGTGGCTGAGTGAGTGGCTGAGTGAGTGAGTGGCTGAGTGAGTGGCTGAGTGAGTGAGTGGCTGAGTGAGTTAGAGGCTGAGTGAGTGGCTGAGTGAGTGAGTGGCTGAGTAAGTGAGTGGCTGAGTGAGTGGCTGAGTGAGTGGCTGAGTGAGTGGCTGAGTGAGTGAGTGGCTGAGTGAGTTAGTGGCTGAGTGAGTGGCTGAGTGAGTGAGTGGCTGAGTAAGTGAGTGGCTGAGTGAGTGGCTGAGTGAGTGGCTGAGTGAGTGGCTGAGTGAGTGGCTGAGTGAGTTAGTGGCTGAGTGAGTGGCTGAGTGAGTGAGTGGCTGAGTAAGTGAGTGGCTGAGTGAGTGGCTGAGTGAGTGGCTGAGTGAGTGAGTGGCTGAGTGAGTTAGTGGCTGAGTGAGTGGCTGAGTGAGTGAGTGGCTGAGTAAGTGAGTGGCTGAGTGAGTGGCTGAGTGAGTGGCTGAGTGAGTGGCTGAGTGAGTGGCTGAGTGAGTGGCTGAGTGAGTGAGTGGCTGAGTGAGTTAGTGGCTGAGTGAGTGGCTGAGTGAGTGAGTGGCTGAGTGAGTGGCTGAGTGAGTGGCTGAGTGAGTGGCTGAGTGAGTGGCTGAGTGAGTGGCTGAGTGAGTGGCTGAGTGAGTTAGTGGCTGAGTGAGTTAGTGGCTGAGTGAGTGGCTGAGTGAGTGGCTGAGTGAGTGGCTGAGTGAGTTAGTGGCTGAGTAAGTGAGTGGCTGAATGAGTGAGTGGCTGAGTGAGTGGCTGAGTGAGTGGCTGATTGAGTGAGTGGCTGAGTGACTGAGTGAGTGGCTGAGTGAGTGGCTGAGTGAGTGAGTGGCTGAGTGAGTTAGTGGGTGAGTGAGTGGCTGAGTAAGTGAGTGGCTGAGTGAGTGGCTGAGTGAGTGGCTGAGTGAGTGGCTGAGTGAGTGGCTGAGTGAGTTAGTGGCTGAGTGAGTTAGTGGCTGAGTGAGTGGCTGAGTGAGTGGCGGAGTGAGTGGCTGAGTGAGTTAGTGGCTGAATGAGTTAGTGGCTGAGTAAGTGAGTAGCTGAATGAGTGAGTGGCTGAGTGAGTGGCTGAGTGAGTGGCTGATTGAGTGGCTGAGTGAGTGGCTGAGTGAGTGGCTGAGTGAGTGAGTGAGTGGCTAAGTGAGTGGCTGAGTGAGTGGCTGAGTGAGTGGCTGAGTGAGTGAGTGGCTGAGTGAGTGGCTGAGTGAGTAGCTGAGTGAATGGCTGAGTGAGTGGCTGATTGAGTGAGTGGCTGAGTGACTGAGTGAGTGGCTGAGTGAGTGGCTGAGTGAGTGAGTGGCTGAGTGAGTTAGTGGCTGAGTGAGTGAGTGGCTGAGTAAGTGGGTGGCTGAGTGAGTGGCTGAGTGAGTGGCTGAGTGAGTGGCTGAGTGAGTGGCTGATTGAGTGGCTGAGTGAGTGAGTGGCTGAGTGAGTGGCTGAGTGAGTGGCTGAGTGAGTGAGTGGCTGAATGAGTGAGTGGCTGAGTGAGTGGCTGAGTGAGTGGCTGAGTGAGTGGCTGAGTAAGTGGCTGAGTGAGTGACCGAGTGGCTGAGTGACTGAGTGAGTGGCTGAGTGAGTGTTTGGCTGACTGAGTGAGTGGCTGAGTGAGTGTGTGGCTGAGTGAGTGTGTAGCTGAGTGGGTAGCTGAGTGAGTAGCTGAGTGAGTGAGTGAGTGGCTGAGTGAGTGAGTGGCTGAGTGACTGGCTGAGTGAGTGGCTGAGTGACTGAGTGAGTGGCTGAGTGAGTGGCTGAGTGGCTGAGTGAGTGGCTGAGTGAGTGACCGAGTGGCTGAGTGAGTGGCTGAGTGAGTGGCTGAGTGAGTAACTGAGAGGCTGAGTGGCTGACTGACTGAGTGACTGAGCGAGTGGCTGAGTGACTGAGTGAGTGAGTGGCTGAGTGAGTGGCTGAGTGACTGACTGACTGAGTGGCTGAGTGAGTGGCTGAGTGAGTGAGTGACTGAGTGGCTGAGTGAGTGACTGAGTGACTGAGTGAGTGACTGAGTGACTGAGTGAGTGGCTGAGTGAGTGGCTGACTGAGTGGCTGAGTGACTGAGTGAGTGGCTGAGTGAGTGACTGAGTGAGTGGCTGAGTGGCTGAGTGACTGAGTGACTGAGTGAGTGGCTGAGTGACTGAGTGAGTGGCTGAGTGAGTGAGTGACTGAGTGAGTGGCTGAGTGAGTGACTGAGTGAGTGGCTGAATGGCTGAGTGACTGAGTGACTGAGTAGCTGAGTGAGTGGCTGAGTGACTGAGTGACCGAGTGACTGAGTGGCTGAGTGAGTGACCGAGTGACTGAGTGGCTGAGTGAATGGCTGAGTGAGTGGCTGAGTGAGTGGCTGAGTGAGTGGCTGAGTGAGTTAGTGGCTGAGTAAGTGAGTGGCTGAGTGAGTGAGTGGCTAAGTGAGTGGCTGAGTGAGTGGCTGAGTGAGTGGCTGAGTGAGTGGCTGAGTGAGTGGCTGAGTGAGTGGCTGAGTGAGTGGCTGAGTGAGTGGCTGAGTGAGTGGTTGAGTGAGTGGCTGAATGAGTGAGTGGCTGAGTGATTGGCTGAGTGAGTGGCTGAGTGAGTGACCGAGTGGCTGAGTGACTGAGTGAGTGGCTGAGTGAGTGTGTGGCTGACTGAGTGAGTGGCTGAGTGAGTGTGTGGCTGAGTGTGTAGCTGAGTGGGTGGCTGAGTGAGTGGCTGAGTGAGTGGCTGAGTGAGTGGCTGAGTGAGTGAGTGGCTGAGTGAGTGAGTGGCTGAGTGACTGGCTAAGTGAGTGGCTGAGTGACTGAGTGAGTGAGTGGCTGAGTGAGTGGCTGAGTGAGTGGCTGAGTGGCTGAGTGAGTGGCTGAGTGAGTGACCGAGTGGCTGAGTGAGTGGCTGAGTGAGTGGCTGAGTGAGTAACTGAGAGGCTGAGTGACTGACTGACTGAGTGGCTGAGTGAGTGAGTGGCTGACTGAGTGGCTGAGTGGCTGAGTGAGTGGCTGAGTGAGTGACCGAGTGGCTGAGTGACTGAGTGAGTGGCTGAGTGAGTGTGTGGCTGACTGAGTGAGTGGCTGAGTGAGTGTGTGGCTGAGTGAGTGTGTAGCTGAGTGGGTGGCTGAGTGAGTAGCTGAGTGAGTGAGTGAGTGGCTGAGTGAGTGAGTGGCTGAGTGACTGGCTGAGTGAGTGGCTGAGTGACTGAGTGAGTGGCTGAGTGAGTGGCTGAGTGGCTGAGTGAGTGGCTGAGTGAGTGACCGAGTGGCTGAGTGAGTGGCTGAGTGAGTGGCTGAGTGAGTAACTGAGAGGCTGAGTGGCTGACTGACTGAGTGGCTGAGTGAGTGGCTGAGTGACTGACTGACTGAGTGGCTGAGTGAGTGGCTGAGTGAGTGAGTGACTGAGTGGCTGAGTGAGTGACTGAGTGACTGAGTGAGTGACTGAGTGACTGAGTGAGTGGCTGAGTGAGTGGCTGACTGAGTGGCTGAGTGACTGAGTGAGTGGCTGAGTGAGTGACTGAGTGAGTGGCTGAGTGGCTGAGTGACTGAGTGACTGAGTGAGTGGCTGAGTGACTGAGTGAGTGGCTGAGTGAGTGAGTGACTGAGTGAGTAGCTGAGTGAGTGACTGAGTGAGTGGCTGAATGGCTGAGTGACTGAGTGACTGAGTAGCTGAGTGAGTGGCTGAGTGACTGAGTGACCGAGTGACTGAGTGGCTGAGTGAGTGACCGAGTGACTGAGTGGCTGAGTGAATGGCTGAGTGAGTGGCTGAGTGAGTGGCTGAGTGAGTGGCTGAGTGAGTTAGTGGCTGAGTAAGTGAGTGGCTGAGTGAGTGAGTGGCTAAGTGAGTGGCTGAGTGAGTGGCTGAGTGAGTGGCTGAGTGAGTGGCTGAGTGAGTGGCTGAGTGAGTGGCTGAGTGAGTGGCTGAGTGAGTGGCTGAGTGAGTGGCTGAGTGAGTGGTTGAGTGAGTGGCTGAATGAGTGAGTGGCTGAGTGATTGGCTGAGTGAGTGGCTGAGTGAGTGACCGAGTGGCTGAGTGACTGAGTGAGTGGCTGAGTGAGTGTGTGGCTGACTGAGTGAGTGGCTGAGTGAGTGTGTGGCTGAGTGTGTAGCTGAGTGGGTGGCTGAGTGAGTGGCTGAGTGAGTGGCTGAGTGAGTGGCTGAGTGAGTGAGTGGCTGAGTGAGTGAGTGGCTGAGTGACTGGCTGAGTGAGTGGCTGAGTGACTGAGTGAGTGAGTGGCTGAGTGAGTGGCTGAGTGGCTGAGTGAGTGGCTGAGTGAGTGACCGAGTGGCTGAGTGAGTGGCTGAGTGAGTGGCTGAGTGAGTAACTGAGAGGCTGAGTGACTGACTGACTGAGTGGCTGAGTGAGTGAGTGGCTGACTGAGTGGCTGAGTGGCTGAGTGAGTGGCTGAGTGAGTGACCGAGTGGCTGAGTGAGTGAGTGGCTGAGTGAGTGGCTGAGTGAGTGGCTGAGTGAGTGAGTGAGTGGCTGAGTGAGTGGCTGAGTGAGTGAGTGAGTGAGTGACTGAGTGGCTGAGTGAGTGACTGAGTGAGTGACTGAGTGAGTGACTGAGTGAGTGGCTGAGTTTGTGGCTGACTGAGTGGCTGAGTGACTGAGTGAGTGGCTGAGTGAGAGACTGAGTGAGTGGCTGAGTGGCTGAGTGAGTGGCTGAGTGAGTGGCTGAGTGAGTGGCTGAGTGAGTGAGCGAGACTGACCGAGGGCTGAAGAGTGTTTGCCGTAGCTCTGCGCGAAGGACACCATGCCGATGGTCAGGGTGTGAGTGAGTGAGTGACTGACTGAGTGGCTGAGTGACCGAGTGACCGAGTGACCGAGTGACCGAGTGACCGAGTGACCGAGTGACTGAGTGAGTGACTGACTGAGTGGCTGAGTGAGTGGCTGAGTGAGTGGCTGAGTGAGTGGCTGAGTGAGTGGCTGAGTGAGTGAGCGAGACTGACCGAGGGCTGAAGAGTGTTTGCCGTAGCTCTGGGCGAAGGACACCATGCCGATTGCGAAGGTGTGAGTGAGTGAGTGAGTGACTGACTGAGTGGCTGAGTGACTGACTGAGTGAGTGGGTGAGTGGGTGAGTGAGTGGCTGAGTGGCTGAGTGAGTGGCTGAATGGCTGAGTGAGTGGCTGAGTGACTGACTGAGTGAGTGGGTGAGTGGGTGAGTGAGTGGCTGAGTGGCTGAGTGAGTGGCTGAGTGGCTGAGTGAGTGACCGAGTGACTGAGTGGCTGAGTGAGTGGCTGAGTGAGTGAGCGAGACTGACCGAGGGCTGAAGAGTGTTTGCCGTAGCTCTGTGCGAAGGACACCATGCCGATTGCGAAGGTGTGAGTGAGTGAGTGAGTGACTGACTGAGTGGCTGAGTGACTGACTGAGTGAGTGGGTGAGTGGGTGAGTGAGTGGCTGAGTGGCTGAGTGAGTGGCTGAATGGCTGAGTGAGTGGCTGAGTGACTGACTGAGTGAGTGGGTGAGTGGGTGAGTGAGTGGCTGAGTGGCTGAGTGAGTGGCTGAGTGGCTGAGTGAGTGACCGAGTGACTGAGTGGCTGAGTGAGTGGCTGAGTGAGTGAGCGAGACTGACCGAGGGCTGAAGAGTGTTTGCCGTAGCTCTGTGCGAAGGACACCATGCCGATTGCGAAGGTGTGAGTGAGTGAGTGAGTGACTGACTGAGTGGCTGAGTGACTGACTGAGTGAGTGGGTGAGTGGGTGAGTGAGTGGCTGAGTGGCTGAGTGAGTGGCTGAATGGCTGAGTGAGTGGCTGAGTGACTGACTGAGTGAGTGGGTGAGTGGGTGAGTGAGTGGCTGAGTGGCTGAGTGAGTGGCTGAGTGGCTGAGTGAGTGACCGAGTGACTGAGTGGCTGAGTGAGTGGCTGAGTGAGTGAGCGAGACTGACCGAGGGCTGAAGAGTGTTTGCCGTAGCTCTGCGCGAAGGACACCATGCCGATGGCGAGGGTGTGAGTGAGTGAGTGACTGACTGAGTGGCTGAGTGACTGACTGAGTGAGTGGGTGAGTGGGTGAGTGAGTGGCTGAGTGGCTGAGTGAGTGACCGAGTGAGTGAGTGACTGACTGAGTGGCTGAGTGACTGAGTGACCGAGTGACCGAGTGACCGAGTGAGTGACTGACTGAGTGGCTGAGTGAGTGGCTGAGTGAGTGAGCGAGACTGACCGAGGGCTGAAGAGTGTTTGCCGTAGCTCTGCGCGAAGGACACCATGCCGATTGCGAGGGTGTGCAGGAAGGGGCGAATGGTTGGGGTGAACTAGGCAGACGCGGGGGGGGGGGGGGGGGGGAGGTGGGTTAATGACTCACCCACCTAGTCACCCACCCAGTCACTCACTCACGTAGTCACTCAGCCACTCACCCACCCAGTCACCCACCCAGTCACCCAACCAGTCACCCAACCAGTCACCCAACCAGTCACCCACCCAGTCACCCATCCAGTCACTCACCCAGTCACTCACTCACTCACTCACTCACCCAGTCACTCACCCAGTCACCCACCCAGTCACTCACTCAGTCACTCACCCAACCAGTCACTCACTCAGCCACTCACTCAGCCACTCACCCAGCCACTCACCCAGTCACCCACCCAGTCACCCACCCAGTCACCCACCCAAGCAGTCACCCAAGCAGTCACCCAACCAGT
The DNA here is from genome assembly GCF_964198595.1 of Lampetra fluviatilis. NCBI lineage: Eukaryota > Metazoa > Chordata > Hyperoartia > Petromyzontiformes > Petromyzontidae > Lampetra > Lampetra fluviatilis. The sequence continues at coordinate 59,294 of NW_027621489.1, read as the reverse complement.
CACCCACCCACCCAGTCACCCACTCACCCACCCACCCACCCACCCACCCACTCACCCACCCACCCACCCACCCACTCACTCACCCACCCACCCACCCACCCACCCACTCACCCCCCCACCCACTCACCCACCCACCCACCCACCCACTCACCCACCCACCCACCCACTCACCCACCCACCCACCCACTCACCCACCCACCCACCCACCCACTCACCCACCCACCCACCCACTCACCCACCCACCCACCCACTCACCCATCCACCCACCCACCCACCCACTCACCCACCCACCCACTCACCCACCCACACACCCACCCACTCACCCACCCACACACCCACCCACTCACCCACCCACTCACCGACCCACCCACTCACCCACTCACTCACCCACCCACTCACCCACCCACCCACCCACTCACCCACCCACCCACCCACTCACCCACTCACTCACTCACCCACCCACTCACCCACTCACTGAATCACTCACCCACCCACCCACCCACTCACCCACTCACCCACCCACCCACCCACTCACCCACCCACCCACCCACTCACCCACTCACCCACCCACTCACCCACCCACCCACCCACCCACTCACCCACCCACCCACTCACCCACCCACCCACCCACTCACTCACCCACTCACCCACCCACCCACCCACCCACTCACCCACCCACCCACCCACCCACCCACCCACTCACCCACTCTACCCACCCACCCACTCACCCACCCACTCACCCACCCACCCACTCACCCACTCACCCACCCACCAACCCACTCACCCACTCACCCACCCACCCACTCACCCACCCACTCACCCACCCACCCACTCACCCACCCACCCACCCACCCACCCACTCACCCACCCACCCACCCACCCACCCACTCACCCACCCACCCACCCACTCACCCACCCACCCACCCACTCACCCACCCACCCACCCACCCACTCACCCACCCACCCACCCACCCACTCACCCACCCACCCACCCACCCACCCACCCACCCACCCACCCACCCACCCACTCACCCACCCACCCACCCACCCACCCACTCACCCACCCACCCACCCACCCACTCACCCACTCACCCACCCACCCACTCACCCACCCACCCACTCACCCACCCACTCACCAACCCACCCACCCACCCACCCACTCACCCACCCACCCACCCACCCACTCACTCACCCACCCACCCACCCACCCACTCACTCACCCACCCACCCACCCACTCACCCACTCACCCACCCACCCACCCACCTGAAACCCCAGACACCTGCCGTAGAAACACGACTTCAGCAGGGTGTTGTACTCGCCCATGAGCTCCTCAGCGAGGTCTGCCCCCTGCTGGGGACCTTCCAGTCCGGACACGAAGAGGCTGCCCCGTCCTCCGTCCGCCGCCAGCAGCCGCAAGGCAAGGCACAGCAGGGATCGCAGCTGAGTGAGTGTCGCAGCGTAGGCCTCCACTTCCAGGAGGTTGTGGGTGGAGCTGAGGGGGGAGGGGGAGGGGGGAGGGGGGAGGGGGGGAGGGGGGAGGGAGGGGGGGAGGGAGAGGGGGGGGATGCACAGCAGGGATCGGAGCTGAGTGAGTGTCGCAGCGTAGGCCTCCACTTCCAGGAGGTTGTGGGTGGAGCTGGGGGGGAGGGGGGAGGGGGGAGGGGGGGAGGGGGGAGGGGGGAGGGGGGAGGGGGGGAGGGGGGAGGGAGAGGGGGGGGGGAGGCACAGCAGGGATCGCAGCTGAGTGAGTGTCGCAGCGTAGGCCTCCACTTCCAGGAGGTTGTGGGTGGAGCTGGGGGGGGAGGGGGAGGGGGGAGAGGGGGGGAGGGGGAGGGGGGAGGAGGGAGGGAGGGGGGGAGGGGGGGAGGGAGAGGGGGGGGGAGGCACAGCAGGGATCGGAGCTGAGTGAGTGTCGCAGCGTAGGCCTCGCCTTCCAGGAGGTTGTGGGTGGAGCTGAGGGGGGAGGGGGGAGGGGGGAGGGGGGGAGGGGGGGAGGGGGGGAGGGGGGAGGGAGGGGGGGAGGGAGAGGGGGGGGATGCACAGCAGGGATCGGAGCTGAGTGAGTGTCGCAGCGTAGGCCTCCACTTCCAGGAGGTTGTGGGTGGAGCTGAGGGGGAGAGGGGAGGGGGGAGGGGGGGAGGGGGGGAGGGGGAGGGGGGGAGGGGGGAGGGGGGAGGGGGGAGGGGGAGGGGGGGAGGGGGGGGGAGGGGGGAGGGAGGGGGGGGAGGGAGAGGGGGGGGATGCACAGCAGGGATCGGAGCTGAGTGAGTGTCGCAGCGTAGGCCTCCACTTCCAGGAGGTTGTGGGTGGAGCTGGGGGGGGAGGGGGGAGGGGGGAGGGGGGGAGGGGGGAGGGGGGAGGGGGGAGGGGGGGAGGGGGGAGGGAGAGGGGGGGGGGAGGCACAGCAGGGATCGGAGCTGAGTGAGTGTCGCAGCGTAGGCCTCGCCTTCCAGGAGGTTGTGGGTGGAGCTGAGGGTGGAGGGGGGAGGGGGGAGGGGGGAGGGGGGGAGGGGGGGAGGGGGGGAGGGGGGAGGGGGAGGGGGGGAGGGAGAGGGGGGGGGAGGCACAGCAGGGATCGGAGCTGAGTGAGTGTCGCAGCGTAGGCCTCCACTTCCAGGAGGTTGTGGGTGGAGCTGGGGGGGGGATGGGGGGAAGAGGGGAGAGGGGGGAGGGTGTGTGTGTTCAGAGGAGAGGCTGCCACTCCTCTGTCGGGAGCTGGACCGGTACCGTCTGTACCTCTGTAGAATACATGACGTCTGATGGACCAGTTCTGGTGTGTGTGTATGTGCGTGTGTGCATGTGTGCGCGCGTGTGTGTGCGTGTGTGTGTGTGTGTTCAGAGGAGAGGCTGCCACTCCTCTGTCGGGAGCCAGACCGGTACCGTCCGGAGGGACCGAACGAGCAAACGAGCGGGCGGGCGAGCGAGCGACTGAACGAGTAGACGGGTGGGCAAGTAGCCGGGTGGGCGAGTAGGTGAGCGAGCGAGTGGGCGGGTAGCCGGGTGGGCGAGTAGGCGGGCGGGTGAGCGGGCGAGCAACCGAACGAGTAGACGGGCGAGCGAGTAGCCGGGCGAGCGAGCAAGCCGACGAGCGGGCGACTGAACGAGTAGACCGGTGGTCGAGTAGCCAGGCGGGCGAGCGAGTGGGCGAACGAGTGGGCGAGCGACTGAACGAGTAGACGGGTAGGCGAGTAGCCGCGCGGGTGAGTAGGCTAGTGAGCGAGTGGGCGAGCGGGCGAGTAGGCAAGCGGGCGACCGAACGAGTAGCCGGGTGGGTGAGTAGGCAAGCGAGCGAGCGAGCCAACGAGCGGGCGACTGAACGAGTAGCCGTGCGGGCGAGTAGGCAAGCGGACGAGCGAGTGACTGAACGAGTAGACGTGCGGGCGAGTAGGCAAGCGGGCGAAGTGAGCGACTGAACGACTAGACGGGTGGGTGAGTAGCCGCGCGGGTGAGTAGGCAAGCGGGCGAGCGAGCAAGCGGGCGACTGAACGAGTAGACGGGTGAGTGAGTAGGCAAGCGAGCGAGTAGCCGAGCGAGCGAGCGGGCGGGCGAGTAGCCGGGCGGGCGAGCGAGCCAACGATGCGAGCGACTGAACGAGTAGCCGCGCGGGTGAGTAGGCAAGCGAGCGAGCGGGCGGGCGAGTAGCCGGGCGGGCGAGCGAGCCATCGAGCGGGCGACTGAACGAGTAGACGGGTGAGTGAGTAGGCAAGCGAGCGAGTAGCCGAGCGAGCGAGCGAGCGGGCGGGCGAGTAGCCGGGCGGGCGAGCGAGCCATCGAGCGGGCGACTGAACGAGTAGACGGGTGAGTGAGTAGCCGCGCGGGTGAGTAGGCAAGCGAGCGAGCGGGCGGGCGAGTAGCCGGGCGGGCGAGCGAGCCATCGAGCGGGCGACTGAACGAGTAGACGGGTGGGTGAGTAGCCGCGCGGGTGAGTAGGCAAGCGAGTGAGCGACTCGAACGAGTAGCCGGGCGAGTGAGTAGACGGGCGAGCGAGTGAAATAACGAGCGGGCGACCGAACGAGTAGCCGCGTGGGCAAGTAGGCAAGCGAGCGAGCGGGCGGGCGAGTAGCCGGGCGAGCTAGCGAGCGAGCCAACGAGCGAGCGACTGAACGAGTAGACGTGCGGGTGAGTGGGCGAGTAGGCAAGCGAGCGGGCGAGCAAACGAGCGGGCGAGCGAGCGGGCGGGCGACTGAACGAGTAGACGGGTGGGTGAGTGGGCGAGTAGGCAAGCGAGCAGGCGAGCGAACGAGCGACTGAACGAGTAGACGGGTGGGTGAGTAGGCAAGCGAGTGAGTAGCCGAGCGAGCGAGCGAGCGGGCGGGCGAGTAGCCGGGCGAGCGAGCGAGCCAACGAGCGGGCGACTGAACGAGTAGCCGTGCGGGTGAGTGGGCGAGTAGGCAAGCGAGCGGGCGAGCGAACGAGCGACTGAACGAGTAGACGGGTGGGTGAGTAGGCAAGCGAGTGAGTAGCCGAGCGAGCGAGCGAGCCAACGAGCGGGCGACTGAACGAGTAGCCGTGCGGGTGAGTGGGCGAGTAGGCAAGCGAGCGGGCGAGCGAACGAGCGACTGAACGAGTAGACGGGTGGGTGAGTAAGCAAGCGAGTGAGTAGCCGAGCGAGCGAGCGGGCGGGCGAGCGAGTAGCTGGGCGAGCGAGCGAGCCAACGAGCGGGCGACTGAACGAGTAGCCGTGCGGGGTGAGTGGCGAGTAGGCAAGCGAGCGGGCGAGGCGAACGAGCGACTGAACGAGTAGACGGGTGGGTGAGTAAGCAAGCGAGTGAGTAGCCGAGCGAGCGAGCGGGCGGGCGAGCGAGTAGCTGGGCGAGCGAGCGAGCCAACGAGCGGGCGACTGGACTAGACGGGTGGTCGAGTAGCCGCGCGGGTGAGTAGGCAAGCGAGTGAGCGACTGAACGAGTAGCCGGGCGGGCGAGTAGCCGGGCGGGCGAGCGAGCCAACGAGCGAGCGACTGAACGAGTAGACGGGTGGGCGAGTAGGCAAGCGAGCGAGCGAGCGAGCTAGTGAACGAGTAGACGGGTGGGTGAGTAGCCGCGCGGGTGAGTAGGCAAGCGGGCGAGCGAGCCAACGAGCGATCGACTGAACGAGTAGCCGGGCGAGCGAGCGAGCCAACGAGCGGGCGACCGAATGAGTAGATGGGTGGGCGAGTAGGCAAGCGAGCGGGCGGGCGAGCGGGCGAGCGAGTAGACGGGCGAGCGAGCGAGCCAACGAGCGGGCGACCGAATGAGTAGATGGGTGGGCGAGTAGGCAAGCGAGCGGGCGGGCGAGCGGGCGAGCGAGTAGACGGGTGGGCGAGCGAGCCAACGAGCGAGCGACTGAACGAGTAGCCGGTCGAGCGAGCGAGCCAAGGAGCGGGAGACCGAACGAGTAGCCGCGCGGGCGAGTAGGCAAGCGGGCGAGCGAGCGGGCGAGCGAGCGGGCGGGCGAGCGAGCGAGGGGGCGAGCGTCTCACCGAAAGAAGAGAGTGTGGCGGTGTGAGCCCACGTAGCGCGCCTTGTGGGCGGCGTGCAGCAGGCCGGCTCGGGCTGCCCGGTGAAGACTCCGGTAGCCGTTGCCCGGAGATGAGGACGACGAGGATGACGAGGTGGTGGAGGCGGTGGAGGAGGTGGAGGAGGTGGAGGAGGTGGAGGAGCCGGTGGACGACAAGTGGCAACCACCACCATGGAAGTCACCCGCTCCCAGGAGCGAATCGGGGACACGGTTACCGCCCCAGCCACCAGCAACACCTCCTCCACCATCACCACCACCACCACCATCTCCACCACCACCACCAACACCACCACCAACACCACCACCACCAACACCACCACCACCAACACCCCCACCACCACCATCTCCTCCACCACCACCAACACCACCTCCACCACCACCACCAACACCACCTCTACCACCTCCACCACCACCACCAACACCACCTCCACCACCACCACCACCAACACCACCTCCACCACCACCACCAACACCACCACCACCACCATCTCCTCCACCACCACCAACACCACCACCATCTCCACCACCACCACCACCATCTCCTCCTCCCCGTGTCTCATCCTCTCCCCACGTATCCTCCCCACCTCCTCCACCTCCTCCACCTCCTCCACCCCCCAGGGCCCCCTCCCGGCCCCCCAGAGCCCAGCGCTCGATTGGGGGGCCCGGGGCGGTGGCGTCGTAGCGGGGGGCGTGCAGGAGGATGAGGGGGGCCAGGACCCCCACTCCCTCGGCTGCAGAGCGCAGCTGCAGGAAGGCGTTGGCGAAACGCTCCCCAAACACTCCACCTCCTCCTCCACCACCTCCTCCTCCACGTGTCCCTCCTCCTCCTCCACCTCCTCCACCACCTCGTGTCTGAACACCTCCACCACCAACACCTCCACCACCAACACCTCCTCCACCAACACCTCCACCACCAACACCTCCACCACCAACACCTCCACCAACACCTCCACCAACACCTCCACCACCACCACCTCCACCACCTCCACCACCTCCACCACCTCCACCAACACCTCCACCACCACCACCACCTCCACCACCTCCACCACCTCGTGTCTTAACTCCACCACCAACACCTCCACCAACACCTCCACCACCACCACCTCCACCAACACCTCCACCACCACCACCACCTCCACCACCTCCACCACCTCGTGTCTTAACTCCACCACCACCACCTCCACCACCACCACCTCCACCACCACCTCCACCACCACCTCCACCACCACCTCCACCACCACCTCCTCCTCCGTCCAAGTAGAAAGAGGCTCCACCCCCCGCTCCTCCAGACGCCACCGTCGGCACCACCAGCACCACCTCATCTCCACCACCACCATCATCATCCGTCGTCATCATCTCCTCCTCAATCCCCTCGTCGCTGAAGATGGGGCCAGGGAAGCTGACGGACTGCGGAGGTGGAGGAGGTGGAGCTGGAGGAGCTGGAGAGGGTGGAGCGGGGTGGATGACGGGGGTGGATCGTGACGTGGCGAGGGACGATGAGGAGGAGGTAAAGTAAGCGATGTTGTCATCGCACAGGGCGATGAGAGCAGCCACCAGCGATGGGGTGTTCAGGCCGGAGAACTCAGATGAGGAGGTGGTGGTGGTGGTGGGGGGTGGTGGTGGTGATGGTGATGAGTCTTCGGGGGGGGGGGGGGGTGGACAAGGGGGAGGGAGGAGAGGGAGGAGAGGGAGGAGAGGCGAGGTAGTCAACATCTCCCAGGGTCAGGGATTAAACTCATTCATCCTGTGTACCAGGCGAGGTAGTCAACATCTCACAGGGTCAGGGGTTGAACCCACGACCTCCTGTAGAGTCAGACGGTGACTCACTGAGCCACTGACTCACTGGCTCAGTGAGCCACTGACTCAGTGAGTCACTGGCTCAGTGAGACAGTGGCTCACTGGCTCAGTGAGTCACTGGCTCACTGAGCCGGTGACTCAGTGAGCTCAGTGAGCCAGTGACTCACTGGCTCAGTGAGCCACTGGCTCAGTGAGTGAGTGGCTCACTGAGCCACTGTCTGGCTCACTGAGTGAGTGGCTCACTGAGCCACTGTCTGGCTCACTGAGCCAGTGAGTCAGTGGCTCACTGAGCCAGTGAGTGAGTGGCTCACTGAGTCACCGGCTCAGTGAGACAGTGGCTCACTGGCTCAGTGAGTCAGTGGATCAGTGAGTGAGTGGCTCACTGAGTCACTGGCTCAGTGAGACAGTGGCTCACTGGCTCAGTGAGTCAGTGGCTCACTGGCTCAGTGAGTCAGTGGCTCAGTGAGTGAGTGGCTCACTGAGTCACTGGCTCAGTGAGACAGTGGCTCACTGGCTCAGTGAGTCAGTGGCTCAGTGAGTGAGTGGCTCACTGAGCCACTGTCTCACTGAGCCAGTGACTCACTGAGCCATTCACTCACTGAGCCACTGACTCACTGAGCCAGTGAGCCACTGACTCACTGGCTCACTGAGCCAGTGAGCCACTCACTCACTGAGCCACTAACTCAGTGGCTCAGTGAGTCACTAACTCACTGGCTCAGTGAGCCACTAACTCAGTGGCTCAGTGAGTCACTGGCTCAGTGAGTCAGTGAGCCAGACAGTGGCTCTGTGAGCCACTCACTCAGTGAGCCACTGGCTCAGTGAGCCACTGACTCACTGGCTCAGTGAGCCACTAACTCAGTGGCTCAGTGAGCCACTCACTCACTGAGCCACTGACTCACTGAGCCACTCACTCAGTGGCTCAGTGAGTCACTGGCTCAGTGAGTCAGTGAGCCAGACAGTGGCTCAGTGAGCCACTGGCTCAGTGAGCCACTCACTGACTCACTCACTGAGCCACTCACTCACTGAGCCACTCACTCACTGGCTCACTGAGCCACTCACTCACTGAGCCACTCAGTGAGCCACTCACTCAGTGAGTCAGTGGCTCACTGAGCCACTGACTCACTGGCTCAGTGAGCCACTAACTCAGTGGCTCAGTGAGCCACTGACTCACTGGCTCAGTGAGCCACTGACTCACTGAGCCACTGACTCACTGGCTCACTCACTGAGCCAGACGATGACTCACTGAGTCAGATTGACGCTTAGTGGGTGAGAAGTCAGAGACGGATGGGACGTGTCAGATTTGGTAACCCGAATGAGCGCGGCGGGGTGGGCGGGGCTCGCTCGGCATCACGTGACGCCACGCTCGACCAATAGGGAGCGGCGGCGGCTTCAGGGTGGGGGTGGGTGGGGGCTGTATCCCCCTCCCCCAACGGCGCCTATGCGAGTGGGAAATTTGAAAACGAAAATTTTAAATAAAATTGTAAAAGTTGCAATAAAATGGAGCTCAAAAGATTTGAAAGAGAAATTCGGAGGAGAAATTGAAGGAGAAATTTGCTAAAGAAAACTGAACGAAAATCGAAAAAGAAACTTGAAATGTTGAATAACAACAACAAAAATCTTTAAAATTCGAACAAAAATTTGGAAAACATACATTTCAAATAAGAAAATTGCGAGAGAAATGTGAAAAATAAAAACACGAAAGATAAAGCCGTGAACCGACGTGGGGGGAGGGGGGCAGCCGCTTTAAAATTAACAAAAAGTAGTCACCTCTGAGGGTGGTGGCGTTGGAGAGAATATGGCCCAGCCTCGGTTCCATCCTCCACCTCGTAGCAGCAGCAGCAGTCCACCTCTACCACCTCCTCGTCCACCTTCTCCTTCTCGTCCACCACCTCCTCCACCTTCTCGTCGTCCACCTCCTCCTCCACCACCTCCTCCTCTCCCCAACACTTTCTGTGTCTCTCTGTGTGTCTCTGTGTGTGTCTCTGTGTGTGTCTCTGTGTGTGTCTCTGTGTGTGTCTCTGTGTGTGTCTCTGTGTGTCTCTGTGTGTGTCTCTGTGTGTCTCTCGGTCTCTGTGTGTGTGTGTCTCTCTGTGTGTCTCTCTGTGTCTCTGTGTGTCTCTCTGTGTGTGTCTCTGTGTGTCTCTCTGTGTGTCTCTCTGTGTGTGTCTCTGTGTGTCTCTCGGTCTGTGTGTGTCTCTGTGTGTGTGTGTCTCTGTGTGTGTCTCTGTGTGTGTCTCTGTGTGTCTCTGTGTGTCTCTCTGTGTGTCTCTCTGTGTGTGTCTCTGTGTGTCTCTCTGTGTGTCTCTCTGTGTGTGTCTCTGTGTGTCTCTCGGTCTGTGTGTGTCTCTGTGTGTGTGTGTCTCTGTGTGTGTCTCTGTGTGTGTCTCTGTGTGTCTCTGTGTGTCTCTCTGTGTGTCTCTCTGTGTGTGTCTCTGTGTGTCTCTCTGTGTGTCTCTCTGTGTGTGTCTCTGTGTGTCTCTCGGTCTGTGTGTGTCTCTGTGTGTGTGTGTCTCTGTGTGTCTCTCTGTGTGTGTCTCTCTGTGTGTGTCTCTGTGTGTCTCTCTGTGTGTCTCTCTGTGTGTGTCTCTGTGTGTGTCTCTGTGTGTCTCTCTGTGTGTCTCTGTGTGTCTCTCTGTGTGTCTCTCTGTGTGTCTCTGTGTGTCTCTCTGTGTGTGTCTCTGTGTGTGTCTCTGTGTGTGTCTCTGTGTGTCTCTCTGTGTGTGTCTCTGTGTGTCTCTCTGTGTGTCTCTCGGTCTCTGTGTGTGTGTGTCTGTGTGTCTCTGTGTGTGTCTCTGTGTGTCTGTGTGTGTTCCTCTCTGTGTGTCTGTGTGTGTGTCTCTCTGTGTGTGTGTGTGTCTGTGTGTCTCTGTGTGTCTCTCTGTGTGTGTCTCTCTGTGTGTGTCTCTCTGTGTGTGTCTCTCTGTGTGTGTCTCTCTGTGTGTGTTCCTCTCTGTGTGTCTCTGTGTGTCTCTCTGTGTGTGTCTCTGTGTGTGTGTTCCTCTTTCTGTGTGTGTGTGTGTCTCTCTGTGTGTGTGTCTCTGTGTGTGTGTGTCTCTGTGTGTGTCTCTCTGTGTGTGTCTCTCTGTGTGTGTCTCTCTGTGTGTGTTCCTCTCTGTGTGTCTCTGTGTGTCTCTCTGTGTGTGTCTCTGTGTGTGTGTTCCTCTTTCTGTGTGTGTGTGTCTCTCTGTGTGTGTGTCTCTGTGTGTGTGTGTCTCTGTGTGTGTCTCTCTGTGTGTGTGTCTCTGTGTGTCTGTGTGCGTGTGTT
>NW_027621489.1:7500-48535 GCF_964198595.1 Lampetra fluviatilis | reverse complement strand
ACTCACCCCACCCACCCACCCACTCACCCACCCACCCACCCACCCACTCACCCACCCACCCACCCACCCACCCACTCACCCACCCACCCACCCACCCACTCACCCACCCACCCACCCACCCACCCACTCACCCACCCACCCACTCACCCACTCACCCACCCACCCACCCACCTGAAACCCCAGACACCTGCCGTAGAAACACGACTTCAGCAGGGTGTTGTACTCGCCCATGAGCTCCTCAGCGAGGTCTGCCCCCTGCTGGGGACCTTCCAGTCCGGACACGAAGAGGCTGCCCCGTCCTCCGTCCGCCGCCAGCAGCCCGCAAGGCAAGGCACAGCAGGGATCGGAGCTGAGTGAGTGTCGCAGCGTAGGCCTCCACTTCTAGCAGGTTGTGGGTGGAGCTGAGGGGGGAGAGGGGAGGGGGGAGGGGGGGAGGGGGGAGGAGGGAGGGAGGGGGGGAGGGGGGGAGGGAGGGGGGGGATGCACAGCAGGGATCGGAGCTGAGTGAGTGTCGCAGCGTAGGCCTCGCCTTCCAGGAGGTTGTGGGTGGAGCTGGGGGGGAGGGGGGATGGGGGAGGGGGGGAGGGGGGAGGGGGGAGGGGGGGAGGGGGGGAGGGGGGAGGGAGAGGGGGGGGGGGAGGCACAGCAGGGATCGCAGCTGAGTGAGTGTCGCAGCGTAGGCCTCCACTTCCAGGAGGTTGTGGGTGGAGCTGGGGGGGGAGGGGGAGGGGGGAGAGGGGGGGAGGGGGGGAGGGGGGGAGGGAGAGGGGGGGGGAGGCACAGCAGGGATCGCAGCTGAGTGAGTGTCGCAGCGTAGGCCTCCACTTCCAGGAGGTTGTGGGTGGAGCTGGGGGGGGGGGGAGGGGGGAGAGGGGGGGAGGGGGAGGGGGGAGGAGGGAGGGAGGGGGGGAGGGGGGGGGAGGGAGAGGGGGGGGGAGGCACAGCAGGGATCGGAGCTGAGTGAGTGTCGCAGCGTAGGCCTCCACTTCCAGGAGGTTGTGGGTGGAGCTGAGGGGGGAGAGGGGAGGGGGGAGGGGGGAGGGGGGGGAGGGGGGAGGGGGGGAGGGGGGAGGGAGGGGGGGAGGGAGAGGGGGGGGATGCACAGCAGGGATCGGAGCTGAGTGAGTGTCGCAGCGTAGGCCTCGCCTTCCAGGAGGTTGTGGGTGGAGCTGGGGGGGGGGGATGGGGGGAAGAGGGGAGAGGGGGGAGGTGTGTGTGTTCAGAGGAGAGGCTGCCACTCCTCTGTCGGGAGCTGGACCGGTACCGTCTGTACCTCTGTAGAATACATGACGTCTGATGGACCAGTTCTGGTGTGTGTGTATGTGCGTGTGTGCATGTGTGCGCGCGTGTGTGTGCGTGTGTGTGCGTGTGTGTGTGTGTGTTCAGAGGAGAGGCTGCCACTCCTCTGTCGGGAGCCAGACCTCGGTACCGTCCGGAGGGACCGAACGAGCAAACGAGCGGGCGGGCGAGCGAGCGACTGAACGAGTAGACGGGTGGGCAAGTAGCCGGTGTGGGCGAGTAGGTGAGCGAGCGAGTGGGCGGGTAGCCGGGTGGGCGAGTAGGCGGGCGGGTGAGCGGGCGAGCAACCGAACGAGTAGACGGGCGAGCGAGTAGCCGGGCGAGCGAGCAAGCCGACGAGCGGGGCGACTGAACGAGTAGACTGGTGGTCGAGTAGCCAGGCGGGCGAGCGAGTGGGGCGAACGAAGTGGGCGAGCGACTGAACGAGTAGACGGGTAGGCGAGTAAGCCGCGCGGGGTGAGTAGGCTAGTGAGCGAGTGGGCGAGCGGGCGAGTAGGCAAGCGGGGCGACCGAACGAGTAGCCGGGTGGGTGAGTAGGCAAGCGAGTGAGCGAGCCAACGAGCGGGCGACTGAACGAGTAGCCGTGCGGGCGAGTAGGCAAGCGGACGAGCGAGTGACTGAACGAGTAGACGTGCGGGCGAGTAGGCAAGCGGGCGAGTGAGCGACTGAACGACTAGACGGGTGGGTGAGTAGCCGCGCGGGTGAGTAGGCAAGCGGGCGAGCGAGCAAGCGGGCGACTGAACGAGTAGACGGGTGAGTGAGTAGGCAAGCGAGCGAGTAGCCGAGCGAGCGAGCGGGGCGGGTGAGTAGCCGGGCGGGCGAGCGAGCCAACGAGCGAGCGACTGAACGAGTAGCCGCGCGGGTGAGTAGGCAAGCGAGCGAGCGGGCGGGCGAGTAGCCGGGCGGGCGAGCGAGCCATCGAGCGGGCGACTGAACGAGTAGACGGGTGAGTGAGTAGCCGCGCGGGTGAGTAGGCAAGCGAGCGAGCGGGCGGGCGAGTAGCCGGGCGGGCGAGCGAGCCATCGAGCGGGCGACTGAATGAGTAGACGGGTGGGTGAGTAGCCGCGCGGGTGAGTAGGCAAGCGAAGTGAGCGAACCGAACGAGTAGCCGGGCGAGTGAGTAGACGGGCGAGCGAGTGAAATAACGAGCGGGCGACCGAACGAGTAGCCGCGTGGGCAAGTAGGCAAGCGAGCGAGCGGGCGGGCGAGTAGCCGGGCGAGCTAGCGAGCGAGCCAACGAGCGAGCGATCTGAACGAGTAGACGTGCGGGTGAGTGGGCGAGTAGGCAAGCGAGCGGGCGAGCAAACGAGCGGGCGAGCGAGCGAGCGGGCGACTGAACGAGTAGACGGGTGGGTGAGTGGGCGAGTAGGCAAGCGAGCAGGCGAGCGAACGAGCGACTGAACGAGTAGACGGGTGGGTGAGTAAGCAAGCGAGTGGAGTAGCCGAGCGAGCGAGCGGGCGGGCGAGTAGCCGGGCGAGCGAGCGAGCCAACGACGCGGGCGACTGAACGAGTAGCCGTGCGGGTGAGTGGGCGAGTAGGCAAGCGAGCGGGCGAGCGAACGAGCGACTGAACGAGTAGACGGGTGGGTGAGTAAGCAAGCGAGTGAGTAGCCGAGCGAGCGAGCGGGCGGGCGAAGCGAGTAGCTGGGCGAGCGAGCGAGCCAACGAGCGGGCGACTGGACTAGACGGGTGGTCGAGTAGCCGCGCGGGTGAGTAGGCAAGCGAGTGAGCGACTGAACGAGTAGCCGGTGCGGGCGAGAGCCGGGCGGGCGAGCGAGCCAACGAGCGAGCGACTGAACGAGTAGACGGGTGGGCGAGTAGGCAAGCGAGCGAGCGAGCGAGCTAGTGAACGAGTAGACGGGTGGGTGAGTAGCCGCGCGGGTGAGTAGGCAAGCGGGCGAGCGAGCCAACGAGCGATCGACTGAACGAGTAGCCGGGCGAGCGAGCGAGCCAACGAGCGGGCGACCGAATGAGTAGATGGGTGGGCGAGTAGGCAAGCGAGCGGGAGCGGGCGATGCGGGCGAGAGCGAGTAGACGGGTGGGCGAGCGAGCCAACGAGCAAGCGACTGAACGAGTAGCCGGTCGGTCGAGCGAGCGAGCCAAGGAGGCGGGGCGAACCGAACGAGTAGCCGCGCGGGCGAGTAGGCAAGCGGGCGAGCGAGCGGGCGAGCGAGCGGGCGGGCGAGCGAGCGAGCGTCTCACCGAAAGAAGAGAGTGTGGCGGTGTGAGCCCACGTAGCGCGCCTTGTGGGCGGCGTGCAGCAGACCGGCTCGGGCTGCCCGGTGAAGACTCCGGTAGCCGTTGCCCGGAGATGAGGACGACGACGATGACGAGGTGGTGGAGGCGGTGGAGGAGGTGGAGGAGGTGGAGGAGGTGGAGGAGGTGGAGGAGCCGGTGGACGACAAGTGGCAACCACCACCATGGAAGTCACCCGCTCCCAGGAGCGAATCGGGGACTCGGTTACCGCCCCAGCCACCAGCAACACCTCCTCCACCTCCACCATTAACTCCACCAACACCACCACCACCAACACCACCACCAACACCACCACCACCACCCCACCACCACCACCATCTCCTCCACCACCACCAACACCACCTCTACCACCTCCACCACCACCTCCACCACCACCACCACCAACACCAACACCACCTCCACCACCACCACCACACCACCTCCACCACCACCACCACCAACACCACCACCATCTCCACCTCCACCACCACCACCACCATCTCCTCCTCCCCGTGTCTCATCCTCTCCCCACGTATCCTCCCCACCTCCTCCACCTCCTCCACCTCCTCCACCCCCCAGGGCCCCCTCCCGGCCCCCCAGAGCCCAGCGCTCGATTGGGGGGCCCGGGGCGGTGGCGTCGTAGCGGGGGGCGTGCAGGAGGATGAGGGGGGCCAGGACCCCCACTCCCTCGGCCGCAGAGCGCAGCTGCAGGAAGGCGTTGGCGAAACGCTCCCCAAACACTCCACCTCCTCCTCCACCACCTCCTCCTCCACGTGTCCCTCCTCCTCCTCCACCTCCTCCACCACCTCGTGTCTGAACACCTCCACCACCAACACCTCCACCACCAACACCTCCTCCACCAACACCTCCACCACCAACACCTCCACCAACACCTCCACCAACACCTCCACCACCAACACCTCCACCTCCTCCACCACCTCGTGTCTTAACTCCACCACCAACACCTCCACCAACACCTCCACCACCACCACCACCACCTCCACCACCACCTCCACCACCTCCTTTACCACCACCACCTCCACCACCACCTCCACCACCACCACCTCCACCACCACCACCTCCACCACCACCTCCTCCTCCGTCCAAGTAGAAAGAGGCTCCACCCCCCGCTCCTCCAGACGCCACCGTCGGCACCACCAGCACCACCTCATCTCCACCACCACCATCATCATCCGTCGTCATCATCTCCTCCTCAATCCCCTCGTCGCTAAAGATGGGGCCAGGGAAGCTGACGGACTGCGGAGGTGGAGGAGGTGGAGCTGGAGGAGCTGGAGAGGGTGGAGCGGGGTGGATGACGGGGGTGGATCGTGACGTGGCGAGGGACGATGAGGAGGAGGTAAAGTAAGCGATGTTGTCATCGCACAGGGCGATGAGAGCAGCCACCAGCGATGGGGTGTTCAGGCCGGAGAACTCAGATGAGGAGGTGGTGGTGGTGGGGGGTGGTGGTGGTGATGGTGATGAGTCTTCGGGGGGGGGGTGGACAAGGGGGAGGGAGGAGAGGGAGGAGAGGGAGGAGAGGCGAGGTAGTCAACATCTCCCAGGGTCAGGGATTAAACTCATGCGTCCTGTAGACCGGGCAAGGTAGTCAACATCTCCCAGGGTCTGGAATCAAACTCATTCATCCTGTAGACCAGGCGAAGTCGTCAACATTTCCCAAGGTCAGGGATTGAACCCACAACCTCCTGTACACCAGGCGAGGTAGTCAACATTTCACAGGGTCTGGGATCGAACCCACGACCTCCTGTGGACCAGGCGAGGTAGTCAACATCTCCCAGGGTCTGGGATCGAACCCACGACCTCCTGTAGACCAGGCGAGGTAGTCAACATCTCCCAGGGTCTGGGATCGAACCCACGACCTCCTGTAGACCAGGCGAGGTAGTCAACATCTCACAGGGTCTGGGATCGAACCCACGACCTCCTGTAGACCAGGCGAGGTGGTCAACATCTCACAGGGTCTGGGATCGAACCCACGACCTCCTGTAGAGTCAGACGGTGACTCACTGAGCCACTGACTCACTGGCTCAGTGAGCCACTGACTCAATGAGTCACTGGCTCAGTGAGACAGTGGCTCACTGGCTCAGTGAGTCACTGGCTCACTGAGCCGGTGACTCAGTGAGCCACTGACTCACTGAGCCACTGACTCACTGGCTCAGTGAGCCAGTGACTCACTGGCTCAGTGAGTCACTGGCTCACTGAGCCGGTGACTCAGTGAGCCACTGACTCACTGAGCCACTGACTCACTGGCTCAGTGAGCCAGTGACTCACTGGCTCAGTGAGCCACTGGCTCAGTGAGTGAGTGGCTCACTGAGCCACTGTCTGGCTCACTGAGTGAGTGGCTCACTGAGCCACTGTCTGGCTCACTGAGCCAGTGAGTCAGTGGCTCACTGAGCCAGTGAGTGAGTGGCTCACTGAGTCACCGGCTCAGTGAGACAGTGGCTCACTGGCTCAGTGAGTCAGTGGATCAGTGAGTGAGTGGCTCACTGAGTCACTGGCTCAGTGAGACAGTGGCTCACTGGCTCAGTGAGTCAGTGGCTCAGTGAGTGAGTGGCTCACTGAGCCACTGTCTCACTGAGCCAGTGACTCACTGAGCCATTCACTCACTGAGCCACTGACTCACTGAGCCACTCACTCAGTGACTCACTGAGCCACTCACTCACTGAGCCACTGACTCAGTGGCTCACTGAGCCACTCACTGAGCCACTGACTCACTGGCTCAGTGAGCCACTGACTCACTGGCTCACTGAGCCACTGACTCACTCACTGAGCCACTCACTGAGCCACTGACTCACTGAGGCAGACGATGACTCACTGAGCCACTGACTCAGTGAGCCAGACACTGACTCACTGAGCCACTGGCTCACTGAGCAACTGACTCACTGGCTCAGTGAGCCACTGACTCACTGGCTCAGTGAGCCACTGACTCACTGAGCCACTGACTCACTGAGCCAGTGAGCCACTGACTCACTGAGCCACTCACTTACTGACTCACTGAGCCACTCACTCACTGACTCACTGAGCCACTGACTCACTGAGCCACTGGCTCACTGAGCCACTGACTCAGTGAGCCACTGACTCAGTGAGCCACTGACTCACTGAGCCACTCACTCACTGACTCAGTGAGCCACTGACTCACTGGCTCACTGAGCCACTGACTCACTGAGCCAGTGAGCCACTGACTCACTGAGCCACTGACTCAGTGAGCTACTGACTCACTGGCTCACTGAGCCACTGACTCAGTGAGCTATTGACTCACTGGCTCACTGAGCCACTGACTCACTGAGCCAGTGAGCCACTGACTCACTGGCTCACTGAGCCAGTGAGCCACTCACTCACTGAGCCACTAACTCAGTGGCTCAGTGAGTCACTAACTCACTGGCTCAGTGAGCCACTAACTCAGTGGCTCAGTGAGTCACTGGCTCAGTGAGTCAGTGAGCCAGACAGTGGCTCTGTGAGCCACTCACTCAGTGAGCCACTGGCTCAGTGAGCCACTGACTCACTGGCTCAGTGAGCCACTAACTCAGTGGCTCAGTGAGCCACTAACTCAGTGGCTCAGTGAGCCACTCACTCACTGAGCCACTGACTCACTGAGCCACTCACTCAGTGGCTCAGTGAGTCACTGGCTCAGTGAGTCAGTGAGCCAGACAGTGGCTCAGTGAGCCACTGGCTCAGTGAGCCACTCACTGACTCACTCACTGAGCCACTCACTCACTGAGCCACTCACTCACTGGCTCACTGAGCCACTCACTCACTGAGCCACTCAGTGAGCCACTCACTCAGTGAGTCAGTGGCTCACTGAGCCACTCACTGACTCACTCACTGAGCCAGACGATGACTCACTGAGTCAGATTGACGCTTAGTGGGTGAGAAGTCAGAGACGGATGGACGTGTCAGATTTGGTAACCCGAATGAGCGCGGCGGAGTGGGCGGGGCTCGCTCGACACCACGTGACGCCACGCTCGACCAATAGGGAGCGGCGGCGGCGTCAGGGTGGGGGTGGGTGGGGGCTGTATCCCCCTCCCCCAACGGCGCCTATGCGAGTGGGAAATTTGAAAACGAAAATTTAAAATAAAATTGTAAAAGTTGCAATAAAATGGAGCTCAAAAGATTTGAAAGAGAAATTCGGAGGAGAAATTGAAGGAGAAATTTGCAAAAGAAAACTGAACGAAAATCGAAAAATAAACTTGAAATGTTGAATAACAACAACAAAAATCTTTAAAATTCGAACAAAAATTTGGAAAACATACATTTCAAATAAGAAAATTGCGAGAGAAATGTGAAAAATAAAAACACGAAAGATAAAGCCGTGAACCGACGTGGGGGGAGGGGGGCAGCCGCTTTAAAATTAACAAAAAGTCGTCACCTCTGAGGGTGGTGGCGTTGGAGAGAATATGGCCCAGCCTCGGTTCCATCCTCCACCTCGTAGCAGCAGCAGCAGCAGCAGTCCACCTCTACCACCTCCTCGTCCACCTTCTCCTTCTCGTCCACCACCTCCTCCACCTTCTCGTCGTCCACCTCCTCCTCCACCACCTCCTCCTCTCCCCAACACTTTCTGTGTCTCTCTGTGTGTCTCTCTGTGTGTGTCTCTGTGTGTCTCTCTGTGTGTGTCTCTCTGTGTGTCTCTCTGTGTGTGTCTCTCTGTGTGTCTCTCTGTGTGTCTCTCTGTGTGTGTCTCTGTGTGTCTCTCGGTCTGTGTGTGTCTCTGTGTGTGTGTGTCTCTGTGTGTCTCTCTGTGTGTGTGTCTCTGTGTGTCTCTCTGTGTGTGTCTCTCTGTGTGTCTCTCTGTGTGTGTGTCTCTCTGTGTGTCTCTCTGTGTGTGTCTCTGTGTGTGTCTCTGTGTGTCTCTCGGTCTCTGTGTGTGTGTTCCTCTCTGTGTGTGTGTCTCTGTGTGTCTGTGTGTGTGTCTGTGTGTCTGTGTGTGTGTCTGTGTGTCTGTGTGTGTGTCTCTCTGTGTGTGTGTGTCTCTCTGTGTGTGTGTGTCTCTCTGTGTGTGTGTCTCTCTGTGTGTGTGTGTGTGTGTCTCTGTGTGTGTCTCTGTGTGTGTGTCTCTCTGTGTGTGTGTGTGTCTCTCTGTGTGTGTGTCTCTGTGTGTCTGTGTGTGTGTCTGTGTGTCTGTGTGTGTGTCTGTGTGTCTGTGTGTGTGTCTCTCTGTGTGTGTGTGTCTCTGTGTGTGTCTCTGTGTGTGTGTTCCTCTTTCTGTGTGTGTGTCTCTCTGTGTGTGTCTCTCTGTGTGTGTGTGTGTCTCTCTGTGTGTGTGTGTGTGTGTCTCTGTGTGTGTGTCTCTCTGTGTGTGTGTGTGTCTCTCTGTGTGTGTGTGTCTCTGTGTGTGTGTCTCTCTCTGTGTGTGTGTTCCTCTCTGTCTCTGTGAGTCTCTCTGATTCTCTGAGTCTCTCTGTGTCTCTCTCTGTGTCTCTGTGAGTCTCTCTGTCTCTCTGTGAGTCTCTCTCTGACTCTCTGTGAGTCTCTCTGTCTCTCTGTGAGTCTCTCTGTCTCTCTGTGAGTCTCTCTGTCTCTCTGTGAGTCTCTCTGTCTCTCTGTGAGTCTCTCTGTCTCTGTGAGTCTCTCTGATTCTCTGAGTCTCTCTGTGTCTCTCTCTGTGTCTCTGTGAGTCTCTCTGTCTCTGTGTCTCTCTCTGTCTCTCTGTCTCTCTGTGAGTCTCTCTGTGAGTCTCTCTGTGAGTCTCTCTGTCTCTCTGTGTCTCTCTCTGTGTCTCTGTGAGTCTCTCTGTCTCTGTGTCTCTCTCTGTGTCTCTGTGAGTCTCTCTGTCTCTGTGTCTCTCTCTGTCTCTCTGTGAGTCTCTCTGTCTCTCTGTGAGTCTCTCTGTGAGTCTCTCTGTCTCTCTGTGTCTCTCTCTGTGTCTCTGTGAGTCTCTCTCTGACTCTCTGTGTGTTTCTCTGTGAGTCTCTCTGTCTCTCTGTGAGTCTCTCTGACTCTCTGTGAGTCTCTCTGTCTCTCTGTGAGTCTCTCTGTCTCTCTGTGAGTCTCTCTGTCTCTGTGAGTCTCTCTCTGACTCTCTGTGAGTCTCTCTGTCTCTGTGAGTCTCTCTGCGTCTCTCTGTCTCTGTGTCTCTCTCTGACTCTCTGTGAGTCTCTCTGTCTCTGTGAGTCTCTCTGTCTCTCTGTGAGTCTCTCTGTGTCTAACTGCGACTCTCCGTGACTCTGCAGCTACTCGAACCCCGCTTCTTGTTTACGAATAAAAATTTCAAAGTTCCCGTCTCCTATATAGAGGACATCGTGGTCGGTGGGAGGAGCTATAGACCTTCCCCCCGCCCCCAAGCCACACTCAGCCAATGGGAGAGCGCCCTGCGAGTGACGTCAGAGGCGGTTGGCCAATCGGAACGGCGAGCATAAATTATGTTAATTGCAGAGGGAGGGGCGTGCGACCTCTGCATAAATTATGTTAATTAGGGTACCGGGGTGAGGAAGTGACGTGCGAGGGTCTTGTGAATAAATTATGTTAATCGCAGCGGGGGGGGGGGGGTGGAGGCTTGACCAATCACAGTGCCGGAATCGTGTCGGCCCGCGAATTAATTAACATAAATTATGATAAGCAGGTGACGCAGTGGGGGGGTTCATTAACATAATTTATGCGATCGTAACGGAAAATATAATTTAATAATTTCGTAACGGGAATAAATTACCGGCGTCTCGACCAATCAGGCGAGGGGGTTGGGGAGGGGGCGTGGCCTACAGATCGGCCACCGTTGAGAGGCGTGGCTTAGCGGTGCATCTCATTCACAAAGTAATTAATCAATTAATTGACACATTAAAAAAGAAATTCATCAATTAATTAATAAAAAAAATTATATTAATTATTATCGCCCCCACCCACTCCACCGGCCAGCTGCAACTGATTAATAAATTAACGAATTAATAAATTACAAAATTAAAAAATTAACGAGATAATTCATATAAATTATCTCCACACTCGCCAGCCGTTCATCTCATTAACAAATTAACACGCAAATAAATGTAATGATTAATTAATAAAAACTTTCATAAATGTGTATACATTTTTTCAGTACGTTGATAAATGAATACATTTTTAAAAAAATTCTAATTAATAAATTAACGGATTAATAAAGTGACACGTTCATAAATTAACACGTTTTTAAATTGACACATTTACACATTAATGCATCAATAAATTAACACGTAAAAAAACGAACACATTATTAAATTAACAACTTAATAAATTAAATAATCAACAAACTAACACGTAAAATAAACCAACACGTCAAAACGTAAATAAATTAACACATTTACACATTTACACATTAATGCATCGATAAATTAACACGTAAAAAAAGCGAACACATTATTAAAATTAACAACTTAATCAATTAAATCATCAACAAATTAAAATCATCAACAAACTAACACGCAAAACAAATGAACACGTCAAAACGTAAATAAATTTGCACATTAATCAATTAAAAAATTAACACATTCACAAACGAACACGCATCACAAAGCGAACGCTTTGAATAAATTTGCATAAATTATCTCCAACACCCCCCCACCCCCCCACCCCCCCCACCCCCCCACCCAGCCAGCCAGCCAATCAGCATGCGCCAATTTGTCAAGCCGAGTTGACTGAACTTTAGCCCGCAGTCAAAACAATTTCAAAGAACGGAATGTCGTGGGATGTGTCAGTGCGGTGGTGGGTGGTGGTGGTGGTGGCTGTGTAATGGGTAGCAGATTGTGGATGTACTGGCTCACGTCCATAGGAATGTGGAATTTCCCGGTGGAAGTTCAAGGGGTGGGTCGAATGCCGAGAGTGTGAGGAGGCTCGGTCACTCAGTCAGTCAGTCAGGCAGTCAGTCAGTCACTCAGTCAAGCTGTTAGTCAGTTAGTCAGTCAGTCAGTCAGTTAGTCACTCAGTCACTCAGTCACTCAGTCAGTCAGTCAGTTAGTCAGTCAGTCACTCAGTCAGGCAGTCAGTCAGTCAGTTAGTCAGTCAGTCACTCAGTCAGTCACTCAGTCAGTCAGTCAGTGACTCAGTCACTCAGTCAGTTAATCACTCAGTCAGTCAGTCAGCCACTCAGTCATTCAGTCACTCAGTCAGTCAGTCAGCCACTCAGTCAGTCACTCAGTCACTCAGTCAGTCACTCAGTCAGTCAGTCACTCAGTCAGTCACTCAGTCAGTCAGTCAGTGACTCAGTCACTCAGTCAGTTAATCACTCAGTCAGTCAGTCAGCCACTCAGTCATTCAGTCACTCAGTCAGTCACTCAGTCAGTCAGTCACTCAGTCAGTCACTCAGTCACTCAGTCAGTCACTCAGTCAGTCAGTCACTCAGTCAGTCACTCAGTCAGTCAGTCAGCCACTCAGTCATTCAGTCACTCAGTCAGTCACTCAGTCAGTCACTCAGTCAGTCAGTCACTCAGTCAGTCACTCAGTCAGTCAGTCAGCCACTCAGTCAGTCACTCAGTCAGTCACTTAGTCAGTCAGTCACTCAGTCAGTCAGTCACTCAGTCAGCCAGTCACTCAGTCACTCACGCACCCACCCACTCAATAACCCTCTCACCCACCCACTCACCCACTCACTCACCTACCCACTCACCCACTCAACCACTCACTCACTCACCCACCCACTCACCCACTCACTCACTCACCCACTCATCCACCCACTCACCCACTCACTCACCCACCCACTCACCCACCCACTCACTCACTCACCCACCCACCCACCCACTCACTCACCCACTCTCTCGCCCTGCCACTCACTCACCCACTCATCCACCCACCCACCCACTCACCCACCCACTCACTCACTCACTCACCCACTCACCCACTCACCCACTCATCCACCCACTCACTCACTCACCCACCCACCCACCCACTCACTCACCCACTCTCTCGCCCTGCCACTCACTCACTCACTCACCCACTCATCCACCCAATTACTCACCCACCCACCCACTCACTTACCCACTCACTCACCTACTCACTCACTCACTCACCCACTTACCCACCCAATCACTCACCCACCCACCCACTCACTCACCCACTCACTCACCTACTCACTCACTCACCCACTCACCCACCCACTCACTCACCCACTCACTCACTCACCCACCCACTCACCCACTCACCCACCAACTCACCTACTCACTCACCCACTCACCCAATCACCCACACAATCACTCACCCACCCACTCACTCACCCACTCACCCACTCACTCACCCACTCACCCACCCAATCACTCACCCACCCACTCACCCACCCACTCACTCACCCACTCACTCACTCACTCACTCACCCACTCACCCACTCTCTCGACCTGCCACTCATTCACCCACTCAGCCACTCATCCACCCACTCACCCACTCACTCACCCACTCTCTCGCCCTGCCACTCACTCACCCACTCATCCACCCACTCACCCACTCACTCACCCACCCACTCACCCACACAACCACTCACTCACTCACTCACCCACTCTCTCGCCCTGCCACTCACTCACCCACTCACCCACTCACCCACTCATCCACCCACTCACCCACTCACTCACCCACCCACCCACTCACTCACCCACTCTCTCGCCCTGCCACTCACTCACCCACTCATCCACCCACTCACCCACTCACTCACCCACCCACTCACCCACTCAACCACTCACTCACTCACTCACTCACCCACTCTCTCGCCCTGCCACTCACTCACTCACCCACTCACCCACTCACCCACTCATCCACCCACTCACCCACTCACTCACCCACCCACTCACTCACCCACCCACCCACTCACCCACCCACCCACTCACTCACCCACTCTCTCGCCCTGCCACTCACTCACCCACTCATCCACCCACTCACCCACTCACTCACCCACCCACTCACCCACTCAACCACTCACTCACTCACTCACTCACTCACTCACTCACTCACCCACTCTCTCGCCCTGCCACTCACTCACCCACTCACCCACTCACCCACCAACTCACTCACCCACCCACTCACCCACTCACCCACCCACTCACCCACCAACTCACTCACCCACCCACTCACCCACTCACCCACCCACTCACTCACCCACTCTCTCGCCCTGCCACTCACTCAACCACTCACCCACTCATCCACCCACTCTCCCACTCACTCACCCACCCACTCACCCAATCACTCACTCACCCACCCACTCACCTACTCAACCACTCACCCACTCACCCACCAACTCACTCACCCACTCACTCACCCACTCACCCACTCACCCACTCACCCACCAACTCACTCACCCACCCACTCACCTACTCAACCACTCACCCACTTACCCACCCAATCACTCACCCACTCACCGACCAACTCAATCACCTAATCACTCACTCACTCACCCACTTACCCACCCAATCACTCACCCACCTACCCACTCACTCACCCACTCACTCACCTACTCACTCACTCACTCACCCACTTACCCACCCAATCACTCACCCACCCACCCACTCACTCACCCACTCACTCACCTACTCACTCACTCACTCACCCACTCACCCACCCACTCACTCACCCACTCACTCACTCACCCACCCACTCACCCACTCACCCACCAACTCACCTACTCACTCACCCAATCACCCAATCACCCACCCAATCACTCACCCACCCACTCACTCACCCACTCACCCACTCACTCACCCACTCACCCACCCAATCACTCACCCACCCACTCACCCACCCACTCACTCACCCACTCACTCACTCACTCACCCACTCTCTCGCCCTGCCACTCATTCACCCACTCAGCCACTCATCCACCCACTCACCCACCCACTTACCCACTCACTCACCCACTCACTCACCCACTCTATCGCCCTGCCACTCACTCACCCACTCACCCACTCACCCACTCATCCAACCACCCACCCACTCACCCACCAACTCACTCACCTACTCACTCGCTCACTCACTCACCCACTCACCCACCCAATCACTCACCCACCCACTCACTCACCCACTCACTCACTCACTCACCTACTCACTCACTCACTCACCCACTCACCCACCCACCAAACTAATCACTCACCCACCCACTCACTCACCCACTCACCCACTCACTCACTCACTCACTCGCTCACCCACCCACCCACCAAATCACCCACTCACCAACTCACTCACTCACTCACCCACCCACTCACTCACCCACTCACTCACTCACCCACTCTCTCGCCCTGCCACTCACTCCACCACCCACCCACTCACCCACTCACTCACCCACCCACTCACCCACTCAACCACTCACTCACTCACTCACCCACTCTCTCGCCCTGCCACTCACTCACCCACTCACCCACTCACCCACCAACTCACTCACCCACCCACTCACCCACTCAACCACTCACTCACTCACTCTCTCGCCCTGCCACTCACTCACCCACTCGCCCACCAACTCACTCACCTACTCACTCACTCACTCACCCACTTACCCACCCAATCACTCACCCACCCACTCACTCACCCACTCACTCACCTACTCACTCACTCACTCACCCACTTACCCACCCAATCACTCACCCACCCACCCACTCACTCACCCACTCACTCACCTACTCACTCACTCACTCACCCACTCACCCAACCACTCACTCACCCACTCACTCACTCACCCACCCACTCACCCACTCACCCACCAACTCACCTACTCACTCACCCACTCACCCAATCACCCACCCAATCACTCACCCACCCACTTACTCACCCACTCACCCACTCACTCACCCACTCACCCACCCAATCACTCACCCACCCACTCACCCACCCACTCACTCACCCACTCACTCACTCACTCACTGACCCACTCTCTCGCCCTGCCACCCATTCACCCACTCAGCCACTCATCCACCCACTCACCCACCCACTTACCCACTCACTCACTCACTCACCTACTCACTCACTCACTCACCCACTCACCCACCCACCAAACTAATCACTCACCCACCCACTCACTCACCCACTCACTCACTCACTCACTCGCTCACCCACCCACCCACCAAATCACCCACTCACCAACTCACTCACTCACTCACCCACCCACTCACTCACCCACTCACTCACTCACCCACTCTCTCGCCCTGCCACTCACTCCACCACCCACCCACTCACCCACTCACTCACCCACCCACCCACTCACCCACTCAACCACTCACTCACTCACTCACTCACCCACTCTCTCGCCCTGCCACTCACTCACCCACTCACCCACTCACCCACCAACTCACTCACCCACCCACTCACCCACTCAACCACTCACTCACTCACTCACCCACTCTCTCGCCCTGCCACTCACTCACCCACTCGCCCACCAACTCACTCACCTACTCACTCACTCACTCACCCACTTACCCACCCAATCACTCACCCACCCACTCACTCACCCACTCACTCACCTACTCACTCACTCACTCACCCACTTACCCACCCAATCACTCACCCACCCACCCACTCACTCACCCACTCACTCACCTACTCACTCACTCACTCACTCACCCACTCACCCAACCACTCACTCACCCACTCACTCACTCACCCACCCACTCACCCACTCACCCACCAACTCACCTACTCACTCACCCACTCACCCAATCACCCACCCAATCACTCACCCACCCACTTACTCACCCACTCACCCACTCACTCACCCACTCACCCACCCAATCACTCACCCACCCACTCACCCACCCACTCACTCACCCACTCACTCACTCACTCACTGACCCACTCTCTCGCCCTGCCACCCATTCACCCACTCAGCCACTCATCCACCCACTCACCCACCCACTTACCCACTCACTCACCCACTCACTCACCCACTCTATCGCCCTGCCACTCACTCACCCACTCACCCACTCACCCACTCATCCAACCACCCACCCACTCACCCACCAACTCACTCACCTACTCACTCGCTCACTCACTCACCCACTCACCCACCCAATCACTCACCCACCCACTCACTCACCCACTCACTCACTCACCTACTCACTCACTCACTCACTCACTCACCCACTCACCCACCCACCAACCTAATCACTCACCCACCCACTCACTCACCCACTCACCCACTCACTCACTCACTCGCTCTGCCACTCACTCACCCACTCACCCACTCACTCACCCACTCACCCACCCACCCAATCACTCACCCACCCATTCATTCACCCACCCACCCACTCACCCACCCACCTACCCACTCACTCACTCACCCACCCACTCACTCACCCACTCACTCACTCACTCACCTACTCACTCACTCACTCACTTACCCACTAACCCACCCACCCACCCAATCACTCACCCACCCACTCACTCACCCACTCACCCACTCACTCACTCACTCGCTCACCCACCCACCCACCAAATCACCCACTCACCCACTCACTCACTCACTCACCCACCCACTCACTCACCCACTCACTCACTCACCCACTCTCTCCCCCTACCACTCACTCACCCACTCACCCACCCACTCACCCACCCACCCACTCACCCACCCACCCACCCACCCACCCACTCACCAACTCACCCACCCACCCACCCACCCACTCACCCACCCACCCACCCACTCACCAACTCACCCACCCACTCACTCACCCACTCACCCACTCACCCACCCACTCACCCACTCACTCACCCACTCACCCACTCACCCACCCACTCACTCACCCACCCACTCACTCACCCACTCACTCACTCACTCACCCACCCACTCACCCACCCACCCACCCACCCACTCACCCACCCACTCACTCACCTACCCACTCACCCACTCACCCATTCACTCACCCACCCACTCACCCACCCACTCACCCACCCACCCACTCACCCACCCACTCACCCACCCACTCACCCACCAACTCACTCACAGGGAGTTCCCTTGGATCAGTCTCAAATCGTCGCGGTGTCCATGGCAGAGTTCACGGTGAACCCTACAGAGATCATCTTACACGCGGAATGTTGAACTCTGACTCTGTGAGTGGGTGGGCGGGTGAGTGGGTGGATGGGTGGGTGAGTGAGTGGGTGGGTGAGTGGGTGGGTGGGTGGGTGAGTGGGTGGGTGGGTGGGTGAGTGGGTGGGTGGGTGGGTGGGTGGGTGGGTGGGTGAGTGAGTGAGTGAGTGAGTGAGTGAGTGGGTGGGTGAGTGGGTGGGTGGGTGGGTGGGTGGGTGAGTGGGTCGGTGGGCGGGTGAGTGGGTGGGTGAGTGGGTGGGTGGGTGGGTGAGTGGGTGGGTGGGTGGGTGAGTGGGTGGGTGAGTGGGTGAGTGGATGGGTTGGTGGGTGAGTGGATGGGTGGGTGAGTGGGTGGGCGAGTGAGTGGGTGGGTGAATTGGTGGGTAGGTAGGTGGGTGAGTGAGTGAGTGGGTGGGTGAGTGAGTGGGTGAGTGGGTGAGTAGGTGAGTGAGAGGGTGGTTGGGGGGGGGGGTGAGTGATTGAGTGGCTGGGTGAGTGGGTGAGTGAGTGGGTGGGTGGGTGGAGGGGTGGGTGGAGGGGTGATTGGGTGGGTGAGTGGGTGAGTGAGTGGGTGGGTGAGTGGGTGAGTGGATGGGTGGGTGAGTGAGTGAGTGGGTGGGTGAGTGGGTGGGTGGGTGAGTGGATGGGTGAGTGGGTTAGTGGATGGGTGAGTGAGTGATTGGGTGGGTGAGTGGGTGGGTGAGTGAGTGGGTGAATGAGTGATTGGGTGAGAGAGTGAGTGAATGGGTGGGTGACTGAGTGGGTGAGTGTGTGGGTGGGTGAGTGTGTGGGTGAGTGAGTGAGTGAGTGAGTGAGTGAGTGAATGGGTGGGTGGGTGAGTGAGTGGGTGGGTGAGTGGGTGAGTGTGTGGGTGGGTGAGTGTGTGGGTGAGTGAGTGAGTGAGTGAATGGGTGGGTGAGTGAGTGGGTGGGTGAGTGAGTGATTGGGTGGGTGGGTGGTTGAGTGGGTGGGTGAGTGGGTGAGTGACTGAGCGAGTGAGTGAGTGAGTTAGTGGGTGGGTGGGTGAGTGGGTAGGTGAGTGATTGGGTGGGTGAGTGATTGGGTGGGTGAGTGGGTGAGTGAGTGAGTGAGTGGGTGGGTGAGTGGGTGGGTGAGTGAGTGAGTGAGTGAGTGAGCGAGTGAGTGAGTGAGTTAGTGGGTGGGTGGGTGAGTGGGTGGGTGAGTGATTGGGTGGGTGGGTGAGTTGATGGGTGGGTGGGTGGGTGAGTGAGTGAGTGAGTGAGTGGGTGGGTGAGTGGGTGGGTGAGTGAGTGAGTGAGTGAGTGAGCGAGTGAGTGAGTGAGTTAGTGGGTGGGTGGGTGAGTGGGTGGGTGAGTGATTGGGTGGGTGAGTGATTGGGTGGGTGAGTGGGTGAGTGGGTGAGTGAGTGGGTAGGTGGGTGAGTGTGTGGGTGAGTGAGTGAATGGGCGGGTGAGTGATTGGGTGAGTGAGTGAGTGAGTGATTGGGTGGGTGGGTGAGTGGGTGGGTGAGTGGGTGAGTGGATGGGTTGGTGGCTGAGTGGATGGGTGTGTGAGTGGGTGGGCGAGTGAGTGGGTGGGTGGGTGAGTTGGTGGGTGGGTGGGTGAGTGAGTGGGTGGGTGAGTGGGTGAGTAGGTGAGTGAGTGGGTGGGTGGGTGAGTGGGTGGGTGGGTGAGTGAGTGCGTGAGTGGGTGGGTGGGTGAGTGGTTGGGTGGGTGGGTGAGTGAGTGGATGGGTGAGTCGGTGAGTGGGTGGGTGAGTGATGGGTGGTTGGGTGAGTGGGCGGGTGATTGTGTGGGTGAGTGAGTGAGCGAGTGAGTGAGTGAGTTAGTGGGTGGGTGGGTGAGTGGGTGGGTGAGTGATTGGGTGGGTGAGTGATTGAGTGGGTGAGTGGGTGAGTAAGTGGGTGGGTGAGTGTGTGGGTGTGTGAGTAAATGGGTGGGTGAGTGATTGGGTGGGTGAGTGAGTGATTGGGTGGGTGGGTGGGTGAGTGGGTGGGTGAGTGGGTGAGTGGATGGGTTGGTGGGTGAGTGGATGGGTGGGTGAGTGGGTGGGCGAGTGAGTGGGTGGGTGGGTGGGTGAGTTGGTGGGTGGGTGGGTGAGTGGGTGAGTGAGTGAGTGAGTGAGTGGGTGGGTGAGTGGGTGGGTGGGTGGGTGAGTGGGTGGGTGAGTGGGTGAGTAGGTGAGTGAGTGGGTGGGTGAGTGGGTGGGTGGGTGGGTGGGTGAGTGGGTGGGTGGGTGGGTGAGTGAGTGAGTGAGTGGGTGAGTGAGTGAGTGGGTGGGTGGGTGAGTGGGCGGATGAGTGAGTGAGTGGGTGGGTGGGTGAGTGAGTGAGTGGGTGGGTGGGTGGATGAGTGGGTGGGTGAGTGAGAGGGTGAGTGGGTGGGTGGGTAAGTGGGTGAGTGAGTGAGTGAGTGGGTGAATGAGTGAGTGAGTGAGTGGGTGAGTGTGTGGGTGAGTGGGTGGGTGGTTGAGTGAGTGGGTGGGTGAGTGAACGAGTGAGTGCCTGAGTGAGTGCCTGAGTGAGTGACTGAGTGAGTGACTTAGTGGGTGACTTAGTGACTTAGTGACTGAATGAGTGAGTGACTGACTGAGTGAGTAACTGAGTGACTGACTGACTGAGTGACTGAGTGAGTGAGTGACTGACTGAGTGAGTGACTGAGTGTCTGAGTGAGTGACTGACTGAGTGAGTGAGTGACTGACTGACTGAGTGAGTGACTGAGTGAGTGACTGACTGACTGAGTGAATGAGTGAGTGAGTGACTGACTGAGTGAGTGACTGAGTGACTGACTGAATGACTGACTGAGTGATGGAGTAAGTGACTGAATGAGTGAGTGACTGACTGACTGAGTGACTGAGTGACTGACTGAGTGAGTGACTGAGTGAATGAGGGAGTGACTGACTGACTGAGTGACTAACTGAGTGGGTGAGTGACTGAGTGACTGACTGAGTGGGTGAGTGACTGAATGAGTGAGTTTGACCAACAGGGGGCACCACAGCAAAAGGAGACACGGGGAGGGAGTGGTGGTGGTCCTGTCACACAGACACAGACAAAGCTCCCCCAGGTAGCCTTAGCAGACTGTAGGGGCAAGTGCTGTTAGCAAGGGTGAGTGAGTAGGTGAGTGTGTTGGTGAGTTAGTGAGTGGGTGAGTGAGTGTGTGGGTGAGTAGGTGAGTCGGTGGGTGAGTGAGTGGGTGAGTGGGTGGGTGAGTGGGTGAGTGAGTGAGTGGGTGGCTGAGTGAGTGGGTGGGTCAGTGATTTGGTGAGTGACTGACTGAGTGAGTAACTGAGTGACTAACTGACTGAGTGACTGAGTGAGTGAGTGACTGAGTGAGTGACTGAGTGACTGAGTGAGTGACTGACTGAGTGAGTGACTGACTTACTGAGTGAGTGACTGAGTGAGTTACTGACTGACTGAGTGACTGAGTGAGTGAGTGAGTGACTGACTGAGTGAGTGAATGAGTGACTGACTGAGTGACTGACTGAGCGACGGAGTGAGTGACTGAATGAGTGAGTGACTGACTGACTGAGTGACTGAGTGACTGACTGAGTGAGTGAGTGAGTGACTGATCGACTGACTGAGTGAGTGACTGACTGAGTGAGTGACTGACTGAGTGGGTGAGTGACTGAGTGACTGACTGACTGAATGACTGAGTGAATGAGGGAGTGACTGACTGACTGAGTGACTGACTGAGTGAGTGAGTGACTGAGTGACTGACTGAGTGGGTGAGTGACTGAGTGACTGACTGACTGAGTGACTGAGTGAATGAGGGAGTGACTGACTGACTGAGTGAGTGACTGATCGACTGACTGAGTGAGTGACTGACTGAGTGAGTGACTGACTGAGTGACTGAGTGACTGACTGAGTGAGTGACTGAGTGAATGAGGGAGTGACTGACTGAGTGACTAACTGAGTGGGTGAGTGACTGAGTGACTGACTGAGTGGGTGAGTGACTGAATGAGTGAGTTTGACCAACAGGGGGCACCACAGCAAAAGGAGACACGGGGAGGGAGTGGTGGTGGTCCTGTCACACAGACACAGACAAAGCTCCCCCAGGTAGCCTTAGCAGACTGTAGGGGCAAGTGCTGTTAGCGAGGGTGAGTGAGTAGGTGAGTGTGTTGGTGAGTTAGTGAGTGGGTGAGTGAGTGTGTGGGTGAGTAGGTGAGTCGGTGGGTGAGTGAGTGGGTGAGTGAGTGGGTGAGTGGGTGAGTGAGTGGGTGAGTAAGTGAGTGGGTGAGTGGGTGAGTGAGTGAGTGAGTCGGTGGCTGAGTGAGTGGGTGGGTGGGTCAGTGATTTGGTGAGTGACTGACTGAGTGAGTAACTGAGTGACTAACTGACTGAGTGACTGAGTGAGTGAGTGACTGAGTGAGTGACTGAGTGACGGAGTGAGTGACTGAATGAGTGAGTGACTGACTGACTGAGTGACTGAGTGACTGACTGAGTGAGTGAGTGACTGATCGACTGACTGAGTGAGTGACTGACTGAGTGAGTGACTGACTGAGTGGGTGAGTGACTGAGTGACTGACTGACTGAGTGACTGAGTGAATGAGGGAGTGACTGACTGACTGAGTGACTAACTGAGTGGGTGAGTGACTGAGTGACTGACTGAGTGAGTGAATGACTGACTGACTGAGTGAACAAGTGAGTGACTGAGTGAGTGACTGACTGACTGAGTGAATGAGTGAGTGAGTGACTGAGTGAGTGACTGAGTGAGTGACTGAGTGAGTGACTGAGTGAGTGACTGTAGGGGCAAGTGCTGTTAGCGAGCAGCACCTATGATGGCTGGAACGGCACACGAGGGGGTGGGTGGCCAGCACCACGCCCGGCCGCCTTTGTCTCCCCAGTGGCGATGTTTGCTACGCAAAGCTACACCAGGTTACTGATTTGAGGCTGAGTCGACCTAGGGGAGGCCCAGGAACGGTTCAGACACACACAGACACACACACAGACACACACACAGACACAGATACACATAGACACACACAGACACAGACACACACACACAGACACACACACAGACACACACACACAGACACACACATACAGACACACACACAGACTCACACACAGATACATAGAGAAACACACACACACAGACACACACACACATACACACACACAGACACACACATACACACAGAGACAAACACAGAGACACACACAGATACATAGAGAAACACACACACACACACAGACACACACACATACACACACACAGACACACACATACACACAGAGACACACACAGAGACACACACAGAGACACACAGACTCAC
This sequence comes from Lampetra fluviatilis, assembly GCF_964198595.1. Taxonomy (NCBI): domain Eukaryota; kingdom Metazoa; phylum Chordata; class Hyperoartia; order Petromyzontiformes; family Petromyzontidae; genus Lampetra; species Lampetra fluviatilis. Next base: position 25,784 of record NW_027621489.1, on the reverse strand, counting down.
ACAGATAAACACACACATAGATACACCGAAACACATACATACAGACACACACATACACACACACAGACACACACGTACACACAGAGACACACAGACACACAGAGACTCCTCACACACAGACACGCACACAGACACACACACACATACAGACACACACACACAGACACACACACAGGCACACACATACAGACACACACACACAGACACACACACAGACTCACACACAGATACATAGAGAAACACACACACACAGACACACACACACACAGACACACACACACACACACATACACACACAGACACACACACACAGACACACACACAGACTCACACACAGATACATAGAGAAACACACACACACACATAGACACACACACATACACACACATACACACACAGACACACACAAACACACACACAGACACACACGTACACACAGAGACACACAGACACACAGAGACTCCTCACACACAGACACGCACACAGACACACACACACATACAGACAATACACACACAGACACACACACAGACTCACACACAGACACACAGAGACACACAGAGACGTACAGAGACCCACGGAGACCCACAGAGACTCACAGAGACTCACAGAGACCCACAGAGACCCACACTCATAGAGACCCACAGAAACCCACAGAGACCCACACTCACAGAGACTCACAGAGACCCACAGAGACCCACAGAGACCCACACTCATAGAGACCCACAGAGACCCACACCCATAGAGACCCACAGAGACCCACAGAGACCCACAGAGACCCACAGAGACCCACACTCACAGAGACTCACAGAGACCCACAGAGACCCACACTCACAGAGACTCACAGAGACTCACAGAGACCCACACTCACAGAGACTCACAGAGACTCACAGATACCCACAGAGACCCACACTCACAGAGACTCACAGAGACTCACAGAGACCCACACTCACAGAGACTCACAGAGACTCACAGAGACCCACACTCACAAAGACTCACAGAGACCCACAGAGACCCACACTCACAGAGACTCACAGAGACTCACAGAGACCCACAGAGACCCACACTCACAGAGACTCACAGAGACTCACAGAGACCCACACTCACAGAGACTCACAGAGACTCACAGAGACCCACAGAGACCCACAGAGACCCACACTCACAGAGACTCACAGAGACCCACAGAGACCCACACTCATAGAGACTCACAGAGACTCACAGAGACCCACACTCACAGAGACTCACAAAGACTCACAGAGACTCACAGAGACCCACAGAGACCCACAGAGACCCACACTCATAGAGACTCACAGAGACTCACAGAGACCCACAGAGACCCACAGAGACTCACAGAGACCCACACTCATAGACACCCACAGAGACCTACAGCGACACACACAGAGATCCACACTCACAGAGACCCACAGAGACACACATAGACACACAGAGACCCACACTCACAGAGACTCACAGAGACTCACAGAGACTCACAGAGACCCACAGAGACCCACACTCACAGAGACCCACAGAGACACACACAGAGACCCACACTCACAGAGACCCACACTCACAGAGACTCACAGAGACTCACAGAGACTCACAGAGACGCACAGAGACCCACAGAGACCCACACTCACAGAGACCCACACTCACAGAGACGCACAGAGACCCACAGAGACCCACACTCACAGAGACCCACACTCACAGAGACTCACAGAGACTCACAGAGACTCACAGAGACGCACAGAGACCCACAGAGACCCACACTCACAGAGACCCACACTCACAGAGACGCACAGAGACCCACAGAGACCCACAGAGACGCACAGAGACCCACAGAGACCCACACTCACAGAGACCCACACTCACAGAGACTCACAGAGACTCACAGAGACACACAGAGACACACACAGAGATCCACACTCACAGAGACTCACAGAGACTCACAGAGACTCACAGAGACCCACAGAGACCCACACTCATAGAGACCCACAGAGACCCACACTCATAGAGACCCACAGAAACCCACAGAGACCCACACTCACAGAGACTCACAGAGACCCACAAAGACCCACAGAGACCCACACTCATAGAGACCCACAGAGACCCACACCCATAGAGACCCACAGAGACCCACAGAGACCCACAGAGACCCACACTCACAGAGACTCACAGAGACCCACAGAGACCCACACTCACAGAGACTCACAGAGACTCACAGAGACCCACACTCACAGAGACTCACAGAGACTCACAGATACCCACAGAGACCCACACTCACAGAGACTCACAGAGACTCACAGAGACCCACACTCACAGAGACTCACAGAGACTCACAGAGACCCACACTCACAGAGACTCACAGAGACTCACAGAGACCCACACTCACAGAGACTCACAGAGACCCACAGAGACCCACACTCACAGAGACTCACAGAGACTCACAGAGACCCACACTCACAGAGACTCACAGAGACTCACAGATACCCACAGAGACCCACACTCACAGAGACTCACAGAGACTCACAGAGACCCACACTCACAGAGACTCACAGAGACTCACAGAGACCCACACTCACAGAGACTCACAGAGACCCACAGAGACCCACACTCACAGAGACTCACAGAGACTCACAGAGACCCACAGAGACCCACACTCACAGAGACTCACAGAGACTCACAGAGACCCACACTCACAGAGACTCACAGAGACTCACAGAGACTCACAGAGACCCACAGAGACCCACAGAGACCCACACTCACAGAGACTCACAGAGACCCACAGAGACCCACACTCATAGAGACTCACAGAGACTCACAGAGACCCACACTCACAGAGACTCACAAAGACTCACAGAGACTCACAGAGACCCACAGAGACCCACAGAGACCCACACTCATAGAGACTCACAGAGACTCACAGAGACCCACAGAGACCCACAGAGACTCACAGAGACCCACACTCATAGACACCCACAGAGACCTACAGCGACACACACAGAGATCCACACTCACAGAGACTCACAGAGACTCACAGAGACTCACAGAGACCCACAGAGACCCACACTCACAGAGACCCACAGAGACACACACAGAGACCCACACTCACAGAGACTCACAGAGACCCACACTCACAGAGACTCACAGAGACTCACAGATACCCACAGAGACCCACACTCACAGAGACTCACAGAGACTCACAGAGACCCACACTCACAGAGACTCACAGAGACCCACAGAGACCCACACTCACAGAGACTCACAGAGACCCACAGAGACCCACACTCACAGAGACTCACAGAGACTCACAGAGACCCACACTCACAGAGACTCACAGAGACTCACAGAGACCCACAGAGACCCACACTCACAGAGACTCACAGAGACTCACAGAGACCCACACTCACAGAGACTCACAGAGACTCACAGAGACCCACAGAGACCCACAGAGACCCACACTCACAGAGACTCACAGAGACCCACAGAGACCCACACTCATAGAGACTCACAGAGACTCACAGAGACCCACACTCACAGAGACTCACAAAGACTCACAGAGACTCACAGAGACCCACAGAGACCCACAGAGACCCACACTCATAGAGACTCACAGAGACTCACAGAGACCCACAGAGACCCACAGAGACCCACAGAGACCCACAGAGACCCAGAGAGACCCACACTCACAGAGACCCACAGAGAGACACAGACACAGAGACCCACAGAGACTCACAGAGACCCACAGACACACAGAGACCCACACTCACAGAGACCCACAGAGACCCACAGAGACACAGAGACACACAGAGACCCACACTCACAGAGACCCACAGAGACCTATAAAGACACACAGAGACACACAGAGACCCACACTCATAGAGATCCACAGAGACACACAGAGACCCACAGAGACCCACAAAAACTCACAGAGACCCACAGAGACTCACAGAGACCCACAGAGACCCAGAGAGACCCACACTCACAGAGACCCACAGAGAGACACAGACACAGAGACCCACAGAGACTCACAGAAACCCACAGAGACACACATAGACCCACACTCACAGAGACCCACAGAGACCCACACTCACCGAGACCCACAGAGACCCACACTCATAGAGACCCACAGAGACTCACAGAAACCCACAGAGACCCACAGAGACCCACACTCATAGAGACCCACAGAGACTCACAGAAACCCACAGAGACACACATAGACCCACACTCACAGAGACCCACAGAGACCTACAGAAACCCACAGAGACCCACACTCACAGAGACCCACACTCACAGAGACCCACAGAGACATACAGAGACCCATAAAGACCCACAGAGACCCACACTCACAGAGACCTGCAGAGACACACAGAAACTCACAGAGACCCACACTCACAGAGACTCATAGAGACCCACAGAGACCCACAGAGACCCACAGAGAGACACAGATACAGAGACTCACAGAGACACACAGAGACCCACAGAGACCCACACTCACAGAGACCCACAGAGACACAGAGACCAACAGAAACCTGCAGAGACCCACAGAGACCCACACTCATAGAGACCCACAGAGACCCACAGAAACACACAGCCACCCACAGAGACCCACACTCATAGAGACCCACAGAGACCTACAGAAACCTACAGACACCCACAGAGACCCACACTCATAGAGACCCACAGAGACCTACAGAAACCTACAGAGACACACAGAGACTCACAGAGACCCACAGAGACCCAGAGACCCACACTCACAGAGACTCACAGAGACCCACAGAGACCCACAGAGACACACAGAGACCCACACTCACAGAGACTCACAGAGACACACATAGACCCACATAGACCCACACTCATAGAGACCCACAGAGACACAGAGACCCACAGAAACCTGCAGAGACCCACAGAGACCCACACTCATAGAGACCCACAGAGACCCACACTCACAGAGACCCACAGAGACCTACAGAGACCTACAGAGACACACAGAGACTCACAGAGACCCACAGAGATCCACAGAAACCCACACTCACAGAGACTCACAGAGACTCACAGAGACACACAGAGACACACAGAGACCCACACTCACAGAGACTCATAGAGACCCACAGAGACCCACAGAGACCCACAGAGACCCACACTCACAGAGACCCACACTCACAGAGACCCACAGAGACCCACAGAGACACACAGAGACCCATAAAGACCCACAGAGACCCACACTCACAGAGACCTGCAGAGACACACAGAAACTCACAGAGACCCACACTCACAGAGACTCATAGAGACCCACAGAGACCCACAGAGACCCACAGAGAGACACAGATACAGAGACTCACAGAGACACACAGAGACCCACAGAGACCCACACTCACAGAGACCCACAGAGACACAGAGACCAACAGAAACCTGCAGAGACCCACAGAGACCCACACTCATAGAGACCCACAGAGACCCACAGAAACACACAGCCACCCACAGAGACCCACACTCATAGAGACCCACAGAGACCTACAGAAACCTACAGACACCCACAGAGACCCACACTCATAGAGACCCACAGAGACCTACAGAAACCTACAGAGACACACAGAGACTCACAGAGACCCACAGAGACCCAGAGACCCACACTCACAGAGACTCACAGAGACCCACAGAGACCCACAGAGACACACAGAGACCCACACTCACAGAGACTCACAGAGACACACATAGACCCACATAGACCCACACTCATAGAGACCCACAGAGACACAGAGACCCACAGAAACCTGCAGAGACCCACAGAGACCCACACTCATAGAGACCCACAGAGACCCACACTCACAGAGACCCACAGAGACCTACAGAGACCTACAGAGACACACAGAGACTCACAGAGACCCACAGAGATCCACAGAAACCCACACTCACAGAGACTCATAGAGACTCACAGAGACACACAGAGACACACAGAGACCCACACTCACAGAGACTCATAGAGACCCACAGAGACCCACAGAGACCCACAGAGACCCACACTCACAGAGACCCACAGAGACTCACAGAGACACACAGAGACCTACAGAGACCCACACTCACAGAGACCCACAGAGACCTACAGAGACCTACAGAGACACACAGAGACCCACACTCACAGAGACTCACAGAGACCCACAGAAACACACAGAGACCCACAGAGACACACATAGACACACAGGGACCCACACTCACAGAGACCCATAGAGACCCACAGAGACACACAGAGACATACAGAGTCCCACAGAGACACACAGAGACCCACACAGACCCACAGAGACCCACACTCACAGAGACCCACAGAGACCCACAAACACCCACAGAGACCCACAGAGACCCACAGAGACACACAGAGACCCACAGAGACCCACAGAGACTCACAGAGACCCACACTCATAGACACCCACAGAGACCTACAGCGACACACACAGAGATCCACACTCACAGAGACTCACAGAGACTCACAGAGACCCACAGGGACCCACACTCACAGAGACCCACACTCACAGAGACGCACAGAGACCCACAGAGACCCACAGAGACGCACAGAGACCCACAGAGACCCACAGAGACGCACAGAGACCCACAGAGACCCACACTCACAGAGACCCACACTCACAGAGACTCACAGAGACTCACAGAGACACACAGAGACACACACAGAGATCCACACTCACAGAGACTCACAGAGACTCACAGAGACTCACAGAGACCCACAGAGACCCACACTCACAGAGACTCACAGAGACCCACACTCATAGAGACCCACAGAAACCCACAGAGACCCACACTCACAGAGACTCACAGAGACCCACAAAGACCCACAGAGACCCACACTCATAGAGACCCACAGAGACCCACACTCATAGAGACCCACAGAAACCCACAGAGACCCACACTCACAGAGACTCACAGAGACCCACAAAGACCCACAGAGACCCACACTCATAGAGACCCACAGAGACCCACACCCATAGAGACCCACAGAGACCCACAGAGACCCACAGAGACCCACACTCACAGAGACTCACAGAGACCCACAGAGACCCACACTCACAGAGACTCACAGAGACTCACAGAGACCCACACTCACAGAGACTCACAGAGACTCACAGATACCCACAGAGACCCACACTCACAGAGACTCACAGAGACTCACAGAGACCCACACTCACAGAGACTCACAGAGACTCACAGAGACCCACACTCACAGAGACTCACAGAGACCCACAGAGACCCACACTCACAGAGACTCACAGAGACTCACAGAGACCCACACTCACAGAGACTCACAGAGACTCACAGAGACCCACAGAGACCCACACTCACAGAGACTCACAGAGACCCACACTCACAGAGACTCACAGAGACTCACAGAGACTCACAGAGACCCACAGAGACCCACACTCACAGAGACTCACAGAGACCCACAGAGACCCACACTCATAGAGACTCACAGAGACTCACAGAGACCCACACTCACAGAGACTCACAAAGACTCACAGAGACTCACAGAGACCCACAGAGACCCACAGAGACCCACACTCATAGAGACTCACAGAGACTCACAGAGACCCACAGAGACCCACAGAGACTCACAGAGACCCACACTCACAGAGACCCACACTCATAGACACCCACAGAGACCTACAGCGACACACACAGAGATCCACACTCACAGAGACTCACAGAGACGCACAGAGACACACAGAGACACACAGAGACACACACAGAGATCCACAGAGACCCACACTCACAGAGACCCACACTCACAGAGACTCACAGAGACTCACAGAGACACACAGAGACACACAGAGACCCACACTCACAGAGACTCATAGAGACCCACAGAGACCCACAGAGACCCACAGAGACCCACACTCACAGAGACACACAGAGACTCACAGAGACACACAGAGACACACACAGAGATCCACACTCACAGAGACACCCAGAGACACACAGAGACACAAAGAGACCCACACTCACAGAGACACACAGAGACACACAGAACACACAGAGACCCACACTCACAGAGACACACAGAGACACACAGAGACACACAGAGACCCACACTCACAGAGACACACAGAGACACACAGAGACCCACAGAGACCCACAGAGACCCACACTCACAGAGACTCACAGAGACACACAGAGACCCACAGAGACCCACAGAGACCCACACTCACAGAGACACACAGAGACACACAGAGACCCACAGAGACCCACACTCACAGAGACACACAGAGACACACAGAGACCCACAGAGACCCACACTCACAGAGACACACAGAGACACACAGAGACCCACAGAGACCCACACTCACAGAGACTCACAGAGACACACAGAGACACACAGAGACCCACACTCACAGAGACACACAGAGACACACAGAGACACACAGAGACCCACACTCACAGAGACACACAGAGAAACACAGAGACCCACAGAAACCCACACTCACAGAGACACACAGAGACACACAGAGACCCACAGAGACCCACACTCACAGAGACTCACAGAGACACACAGAGACACACAGAGACACACACTCACAGAGACTCACAGAGACACACAGAGACACACAGAAACCCACACTCACAGAGACACACAGAGACACACAGAGACCCACAGAGACCCACACTCACAGAGACTCACAGAGACACACAGAGATGCACAGAGACCCACACTCACAGAGACACACAGAGAAACACAGAGACACACAGAAACCCACACTCACAGAGACACACAGAGACGCACAGAGACGCACAGAGACCCACACTCACAGAGACACACAGAGACTCACAGAGACACACAGAGACACACAGAAACCCACACTCACAGAGACACACAGAGACACACAGAGACCCACAGAGACCCACACTCACAGAGACTCACAGAGACACACAGAGATGCACAGAGACCCACACTCACAGAGACACACAGAGAAACACAGAGACACACAGAAACCCACACTCACAGAGACACACAGAGACGCACAGAGACGCACAGAGACCCACAGAGACCCACACTCACAGAGACACACAGAGACACACAGAGACACACAGAGACACACACTCACAGAGACTCACAGAGACACACAGATACCCACAGAGACCCACACTCACAGAGACTCACAAAGACACACAGAGATGCACAGAGACCCACACTCACAAAGACTCACAGAGACACACAGAGACACACAGAGACACACAGAGACCCACACTCACAGAGACACACAGAGACACACAGAGATGCACAGAGACCCACACTCACAGAGACACACAGAGACGCACAGAGACGCACAGAGACTCACAGAGACACACAGAGACACACAGAGACTCACAGAGACACACAGAGATGCACAGAGACCCACACTCACAGAGACTCACAGAGACACACAGAGACACACAGAGACACACAGAGACCCACACTCACAGAGACACACAGAGACGCACAGAGACGCACAGAGACTCACAGAGACACACAGAGACACACAGAGACTCACAGAGACACACAGAGACCCACACTCACAGAGACACACAGAGACACACAGAGACACACATAGACCCACACTCACAGAGACACACAGAGACTCACAGAGACACACAGAGACACACAGAGACTCACAGAAACACACAGAGACACACAGAGACCCACACTCACAGAGACACACAGAGACTCACAGAGACACACAGAGACACACAGAGACCCACACTCACAGAGACACACAGAGACTCACAGAGACACACAGAGACCCACACTCACAGAGACCCACACTTACAGAGACTCACAGAGACACACAGAGACACAGAGATCCACACTCACAGAGACTCACAGAGACACACAGAGACGCACAGAGACCCACAGAGACCCACACTCACAGAGACTCACAGAGACTCACAGAGACTCACAGAGACCCACAGGGACCCACACTCACAGAGACCCACAGAGACACACACAGAGATCCACACTCACAGAGACACACAGAGACCCACACTCACAGAGCCCCACAGGGGATATCATCATCACCATCACGTGTGAAGGCATATCACTGCTGTTCATAGTCTGATGAGATTTGAAAGCGTGTTTGTGTCGGAGTGTGTGTCTGTGTGTCTGTGTGTGTGTCTGTGTGTGTGTGTCTCTGTGTGTCTGTGTGTGTGTCTGCGTGTGTGTGTCTGCGTGTGTGTGTCTGTGTGTGTGTATGTGTGTGTGGCTGTGTGTGTGTGTGTCTGTGTATGTGTGTCTGTGTGTGTGTCTGTGTGTGTGTGTCTGTGCGTGTGTGTCTGCGTGTGTGTGTGTGTGCGTGTGTGTGTGTCTGCGTGTGTGTGTGTGTGCGTGTGTGTGTGTCTGCGTGTGTGTGTGTGTGCGTGTGAGGCGCTGCAAGGTTGGGCGTTAGTGTCTCCCAGAGGTGGGACAAAGTCATTGTTGTCCAAGTCGAGTCGCAAGTCATCAAATTCATGACTCGAGTCTGACTCGAGTCCAAGTCACATGACTCGAGTCCACACCTCTGCTAACTAGTACACTAACTAGCACACTAGCACACTAACTAGCACACTAACTAGTACACTAACTAGCACACTAACTAGCACACTAACTAGCACACTAGCTAGTACACTAACTAGTACACTAACTAGCACACTAGCACACTAACTAGCACACTAACTAGTACACTAGTACACTAACTTGCACACTAACTAGTACACTAACTAGCACACTAACTAGCACACTAACTAGTACACTAGTACACTAACTAGCACACTAACTAGTACACTAACTAGCACACTAACTAGCACACTAACTAGCACACTAGCTAGTACACTAGTACACTAACTTGCACACTAACTAGCACACTAACTAGTACACTAACTAGCACACTAACTAGTACACTAACTAGCACACTAACTAGTACACTAGTACACTAGTACACTAGTACACTAACTTGCACACTAACTAGCACACTAACTAGTACACTAACTAGTACACTAACTAGTACACTAACTAGTACACTAACTAGTACACTAACTAGCACACTAACTAGCACACTAACTAGCACACTAGTACACTAACTAGCACACTAACTAGTACACTAACTAGCACATTAACTAGCACACTAACTAGCACACTAACTAGCACACTAGTACACTAACTAGCACACTAACTAGTACACTAACTAGCACACTAACTAGCACACTAACTAGCACACTAACTAGCACACTAGTACACTAACTAGCACACTAACTAGCACACTAACTAGCACACTAACTAGCACACTAGTACACTAACTAGCACACTAGTACACTAACTAGCAGAGGTGGGACAAAGTCATTGTTATGCAAGTCCAAGTCGAGTCGCAAGTCATCAAATTCATGACTCGAGTCTGACTCGAGTCCAAGTCACATGACTCGAGTCTGACTCGAGTCCAAGTCACATGACTCGAGTCTGACTCGAGTCCAAGTCACATGACTCGAGTCTGACTCGAGTCCAAGTCACATGACTCGAGTCTGACTCGAGTCCAAGTCACATGACTCGAGTCCACACCTCTGGTGTCTCCGTGTCGCTCTGTACAGGGCACTCATCCTCAGACTCCCACACTCACGAATCGCCCTTTAACTGCGCCAACAAAGCAATGTGCCACACCTAACGAGCATTATTCGGAGAAAGAACGGTGATTCGATCTCCCACGTAGAGGAACAGGTTTTACAGATTTTGCTGAGCATTTGTGTGAGGTCTGTGTTGGTGGTGTGGGTGGGGTGGGTGGTGGTGAGTGACGGGAAATCCATCAGCTTGGTTCGAAAAATGCATCACGCGATGTTTCTAAGTTGTGAGTGAGCCCCGCTGAGGGAGGCTGCGTTGCCTCGAATATCGGAAAGAAATGAAGAAGTCGCCCTGTGCGTGGTTGTTTCGGTGGTGTCACGTAGAGGGGGAAATTAAAAAAAAACGAGCGAGAAATTACGAAGTGAAAGATGAAAAAATGTGCTAAAGAATAAATCGAAAATATCAATAAAAAAAAATCTCTCACGAAAGTTTCAAGTGGCGTGATGTGTTCTTAAAATGTTAACTTCATTCTTTTTATTTAATTGCTATACGTGACTTTACCGAAATAACCAACAGGGTGAATTCCCCGCAGTCGCTTTGTTTCTGTCGGTAAAGTCACGTAGAGTAGAAAAAAAAATTAAACGATTTACACCGTTGGAACCTCATTTGCCAGTAAAAAATATGATAATTGTTTTTTTACCCTTCTATCTGGCAACAAAACTGACACCTTTTTTACAAGGAGTCATGTTTGCATAGAGCACAATACCTGCAGTCATAATGCAAACAAAAAACATAACTTTGATAATGATATGCACTGTCCTTGAAGTTGATTGGTCCACACCCGAGACAGCTTTCCATAGAGCCTAGTCTCATTATCAGAGTTGTGTTTTTTGTTTGCATTACGACCGCAGGTATTGCGGTCTATGCAAACACGACTCCTTGTAAAAAAAGGTGTCAGTTTTGTTGCCAGATAGAAGGGTAAAAAACCAATTATCAAATTTTTTACTGGCAAATGAGGTTCCAATGGTGTAAATGCTTCATACCCCGAGCTCTCACACTCTGATGGTGCGTTGCCTTTGAGTTGTGCGCCTTTTGGCGTCATCTGGTCCAGCCCATGTGAGACTAGGCTCTCAGGAAAGCTGTCTCGAGTGTGGACCAATCAACTTCAAGGACCATGTGAGACTAGGCTCTAAGGAAAGCTGTCTCGAGTGTGGACCAATCAACTTCAAGGACCATGTGAGACTAGGCTCTAAGGAAAGCTGTCTCGGGTGTGGACCAATCAACTTCAAGGACCATGTGAGACTAGGCTCTAAGGAAAGCTGTCTCGGGTGTGGACCAATCAACTTCAAGGACCATGTGAGACTAGGCTCTAAGGAAAGCTGTCTCGAGTGTGGACCAATCAACTTCAAGGACCATGTGAGACTAGGCTCTAAGGAAAGCTGTCTCGGGTGTGGACCAATCAACTTCAAGGACCATGTGAGACTAGGCTCTAAGGAAAGCTGTCTCGGGTGTGGACCAATCAACTTCAAGGACCATGTGAGACTAGGCTCTAAGGAAAGCTGTCTCGAGTGTGGACCAATCAACTTCAAGGACCATGTGAGACTAGGCTCTAAGGAAAGCTGTCTCGAGTGTGGACCAATCAACTTCAAGGACCATGTGAGACTAGGCTCTAAGGAAAGCTGTCTCGAGTGTGGACCAATCAACTTCAAGGACCATGTGAGACTAGGCTCTAAGGAAAGCTGTCTCGAGTGTGGACCAATCAACTTCAAGGACCATGTGAGACTAGGCTCTAAGGAAAGCTGTCTCGGGTGTGGACCAATCAACCTCAAGGACCATGTGAGACTAGGCTCTAAGGAAAGCTGTCTCGGGTGTGGACCAATCAACTTCAAGGACCATGTGAGACTAGGCTCTAAGGAAAGCTGTCTCGGGTGTGGACCAATCAACTTCAAGGACCATGTGAGACTAGGCTCTAAGGAAAGCTGTCTCGGGTGTGGACCAATCAACTTCAAGGACCATGTGAGACTAGGCTCTGAGGAAAGCTGTCTCGGGTGTGGACCAATCAACTTCAAGGACCATGTGAGACTAGGCTCTAAGGAAAGCTGTCTCGGGTGTGGACCAATCAACTTCAAGGACCATGTGAGACTAGGCTCTAAGGAAAGCTGTCTCGGGTGTGGACCAATCAACTTCAAGGACCATGTGAGACTAGGCTCTAAGGAAAGCTGTCTCGGGTGGGGACCAATCAACTTCAAGGACCATGTGAGACTAGGCTCTAAGGAAAGCTGTCTCGGGTGTGGACCAATCAACTTCAAGGACCATGTGAGACTAGGCTCTAAGGAAAGCTGTCTCGGGTGTGGACCAATCAACTTCAAGGACCATGTGAGACTAGGCTCTAAAGAAAGCTGTCTCGGGTGTGGACCAATCAACTTCAAGGACCATGTGAGACAAGGCTCTAAGGAAAGCTGTCTCGGGTGTGGACCAATCAACTTCAAGGACCAAGTGAGACTAGGCTCTAAGGAAAGCTGTCTCGGGTGTGGACCAATCAACTTCAAGGACCATGTGAGACTAGGCTCTAAAGAAAGCTGTCTCGGGTGTGGACCAATCAACTTCAAGGACCATGTGAGACTAGGCTCTAAGGAAAGCTGTCTCGGGTGTGGACCAATCAACTTCAAGGACCAAGTGAGACTAGGCTCTAAGGAAAGCTGTCTCGGGTGTGGACCAATCAACTTCAAGGACCATGTGAGACTAGGCTCTAAAGAAAGCTGTCTCGGGTGTGGACCAATCAACTTCAAGGACCATGTGAGACTAGGCTCTAAGGAAAGCTGTCTCGGGTGTGGACCAATCAACTTCAAGGACCAAGTGAGACTAGGCTCTAAGGAAAGCTGTCTCGGGTGTGGACCAATCAACTTCAAGGACCATGTGAGACTAGGCTCTAAAGAAAGCTGTCTCGGGTGTGGACCAATCAACTTCAAGGACAGTGCACATACATTATCATCATCAGAGTTGTTTCTTTTTAAATCCTTTATATTAAGTTCGCTTGCTTGCTTGCTTGCGTGCTTGCTTGCTTGCTTAGGACCGTGCAAATCTTTCGCTCGTTTTTTAACCCACTTCCCGTGATCCAATCGAGCTGACATTTTGCACACAGACTCGTTGTGCGTGACAATTAATTTTCGTGAAAAAAAATCCAAAATTTTACACCGTTTAGGGAAAACAAATTAAATATTTAATGACCAATTGCTTAATGGTGGCAGGCAATCATCTGACCCATAGGTGGCAGCCATCTCAAGCCAGAGGACGAGAGGACTCTAGCCGCCACGCATATAAAGGATTTAGAGTGAAACACTTTGTTTTTACGGGTTTACTTGTTATTGAATTGCTGGTTTTTCTACATTCTTGACTTTACCGAAATAACCAACGTGGTGAAATCCCCGCAATTCGCTTTGGTTCTTTCGGTAAAGTCCCGTAGAGTGGAAATAAAATAAAAAAAATTAAACGAATCACGACCTTCGATGTAAAGCTTTCGTGACTGCAGCAGGGATTCATCTTCTTGGTTCTTTCGGTAAAGTCATCACGTAGAAGGGAAGTAATAAAATAATAAAAATAAAACATAATAAAATATAAAAACATAATAAAAATAAAACATAATAAAATATAAAAAACATGATAAAAATAAAACATAATAAAATAAAAAAAATGTAACATAATAAAATACAATTTTTTAACAATAGAAATAAAACATAATAAAATAAAAACTTTAATAATTAAAATAAAACATAATTAAATTAAATAATTAACTAACAAAAATACAACTAAATAAAATACAATTCTCACGACGTTTCGGCCACAACGCAAGCAGCCGTCCTCAGGTGAAGAACAGCGTCTGTCGGAAAGACAGCGTCTGACCAGGAAAGGCACCGGGCAGAGATGATCTCCCAAGCGAAATGCTGAGGGAGGGTGGCGTTTGTGCACAGACTGCCCTATATGACATCATCACAACAGTCTGGACCGCTGGACGGGTTCCGCAGGACTGGAAGGATGCCCTGGTGGTCCCCCTCTTTAAGAAGGGGGACCGCACAGACTGTAACAACTACAGGGGCATCTCACTCCTCAGTGTGAGGCCGGGTAAGGTCCTGGCAAGGATTATTCAACATCGCCTTGCCAGGCAGCACGCTGAGGAGAGGCTTGCGGAGCCCCAATGCGGTTTCAGGAAAGGGCGGTCCTGCACAGATGCCATATTCTCTGTGCGTCTGCTACAGCAGAGGTGTAGGGAATTCCAACAAGACCTACATCTCTGCTTTATTGACCTGGTCAAGGCCTATGATGCCATCAGTAGGCCTGGGCTCTGGGTTGTTCTTCGTGCTTTCGGAGTCCCTGACCCTCTGCTCACGATCATTAAGGACCTTCATGATGGTGAACGGGCCCGGGTAAAACTACGTGGCCGGGAGTCGGAGCCTTTCCCTGTACACCTTGGGGTGCGACAGGGATGTCCTCTGGCTCCCACATTATTTAACATCTATTTCGACCGCGTAGTTCGTGAAGCCTTCGATAGCTGTACCGGGGGAATTACCATTTGGTACAGATACAATGGGAGGGCTGATCGATGCCCGGGTGCGGTCAAGGGATGGCTCCCTATTGGTCAACCACGTTATGTATGCCGATGACCTGGTAATTGCAGCTCACTCAGAGGAGGAGTTTGAGGCGCTGCTGCTGAACCTGGAGCGTGCCACTAAGAGGTGGGGCCTTACCATCAGCCCCACCAAAACGAAGCACCTGCCTGGGTATTTTGTACCATCGGGCACTCCACCCCCACAACTCCCAATCGGTGATGGGGCAGTTGTGGAGAGAGTGGAGAGTTTCCCAAACCTGGGCAGTGTGCTCATGACCGGCTCCGGTTTGAAAGCGGAGGTCTCACTCCGAATCAGTCGAGCGGCAATATCTTTTCATCGGGTGCCTAATGCTGCTGTGTGGAAGCTACCTGGTCTGTCGCTCCGTACGAAGCTTCAGATCTTCTCAGCCACAGCCATTCCTTCCCTTCTCTACGCTTGTGAAACGTGGACCACCCCCTAATGGCCTAATGGAACATCTTCGCATGTGAGAAACATTCAGGCTGGCTCTCCCTATGATCCATCCTGGGTTTAACCTGCAGGCTGGATTGTGTGAGGAGCTCACAAATCCTTGAAAGATCTGGGCAAAGTCCCATCGGTGAGCTCCTCCGGCAGGCAAGGCTGCGTTGGCTGGGTCATGTAGCCCGCATGCCCAGCCACCGAATAAGTAACTGAATGGGTGAGTGAGTGGGTGAGTGAGTGTGTGAGTGAGTGAGTGGGTGAGTGGGTGAGTGTGTGAGTGAGTGGGTGAGTGAGTGGGTGAGTGTTTGAGTGGCTGAGTGGGTGAGTGAGTGAGTGGGTGAGTGAGTGAGTGAATGGGTGAGTGAGTGGCTGAGTGGGTGAGTGAGTGAGTGGCTGAGTGAGTGGGTGAGTGAGTGTGTGAGTGAGTGGGTGAGTGAGTGTGTGAGTGAGTGAGTGGGTGAGTGAGTTGGTGAGTGTGTGAGTGGCTGAGTGGGCGAGTGAGTGGCTGAGTGGCTGAGTGGGCGAGTGAGTGAGTGAGTGGTTGTATGTGAGTGGGTCAGTGTGAGTGAGTGAGCTCCTCCGGCAGGCAAGGCTGCGTTGGCTGGGCTATGTAGCCCACATGCCCAGCAACCACATGCCTAAACAGCTTTTGTTTGGCCGGATCGAGGGGGCTAAACGGGCGCGGCACGGGCTAGAGAAGAGATGGAGTGATGGGTGGGTGGGTGGGTGAGTGACACGGGTTAGAGAAGAGATGGAGTGATGTGGTACAGGAGGACGTGGAGCTGAGTGGACTTGCCGATGACCGGTACCAGCGGTGTCAAGATCGGCCTCAGTGGAGGAGGCTCGTGAAGGACGCTGCTGGGCAGTTGGAGGCAGTCGCCCTCCAACAACAACGGAGGGCGGAGGAGCGACGCTCACAACAACGAGCGGAGTGCCGGGTGGCTAAAGCACAGCAAGTTGGCACAGTAGGGGGCACAGATGGTGCATCAGCCAGTCATCTCGGTCATCTCGGCCAGTCGACCCGTGGCACCTGCTGGGTCTGCCCCGTGACCTCCTGCCAGCGGGCGTTCGACACTTCACGTGGCAGCCTCAAGGTGCACATGGCCTGGCACAAGCGCCGTGGTGACGTCACCGCCACCGAGTGGAGAATGGCGGTTGTTGTTGTGAGCACGTGGACATCAGTTTGGGTATGTGGGTTGGGTGGGTGAGTGGGTGGGTGAGTGGGTGGGTGAGTGGGTGGGTGAGTGGGTGAGTGGGTGGGTGAGTGGGTGGTGAGTGGGTGGGTGAGTGGGTGGGTGAGTGGGTGAGTGGGTGAGTGGGTGGGTGAGTGGGTGGGTGAGTGGGTGGGTGAGTGGGTGGGTGAGTGGGTGGGTGAGTGGGTGGGTGAGTGGGTGAGTGAGTGGGTGAGTGGGTGGGTGAGTGGGTGGGTGAGTGGGTGGGTGAGTGGGTGAGTGGGTGGGTGAGTGGGTGGGTGAGTGGGTGGGTGAGTGGGTGGGTGAGTGGGTGAGTGAGTGGGTGAGTGGGTGGGTGAGTGGGTGGGTGAGTGGGTGGGTGAGTGGGTGAGTGGGTGGGTGAGTGGGTGGGTGAGTGGGTGGGTGAGTGGGTGGGTGAGTAGGTGAGTGAGTAGGTGAGTGGGTGGGTGAGTGGGTGGGTGAGTGGGT
>NW_027621488.1:0-31144 GCF_964198595.1 Lampetra fluviatilis | reverse complement strand
CCGAGCAACCCAACGTTCCTACCAGCTCCCTCCGCAGGAGGAATGTGTTCACGTGGACATGTTTGCAGCCGTACCCGTCTCTGCACCACGGGGAGGGGAGTAGAGTCAAGGATGTCCCGGATGGGAGCAGAGAAAGGAACGAGAGAGGGCAGAGGGAAAAGTGAGGAATGGGAGGACAAGGATGGAGAATGAGCGGAGAGACGGGAGCACAGGGGTGAGGAGAGGTGAGGAGAGGTGAGGAGGTGGAAGCGGCGTCTGTTCTCACAGGGGGGCGGGGAGAGGGGAGGGGACTCAGAGTGGGGCCGTGGCCACACGGACGTCACGTGGTCTACGGGAGAGTCGAGAACGTTCCTCTGCGCGTCTCTTCTTCGCCACCCAACTCCAGTCCTGACCCCTCCTCCTCGCCCCCTTCTCCCCATCCTCCTACCCCCTTCCACCCTCTCCTCACCCTCCCTGCGCTACCCTCGAACCTGCCACGCACAACCACAGCATCGCCCCGACTTACTCCCCTCCTCGCTCCCTCTCTCTCGTCCGACACCCTCCGTCTCGCGTTGCCTTGGCGCACAACAACAATAACAACAACAATAACAACAACAACAGCGGCCGTTCGCCGCCTTAGCAGACTGTTGGGGGAAAGTGCTGATCAGGAGTAGCTATGAATTCCCCTTAAACAACAATAACAACTGGAATTCTCCACGACGTGGCGGTGACGTCCCCACAGTGCCCGTGCCAGGCTGGGTGCACGTTAAGGCCACGTGGAATGTCGAACGCCCGCTGGCAGGGGGTCACGGAATAAGCTCTTCAGGTGCCATGGGTCGACTGAAATGACTGGTCGACGCACCACCACCACCTGTGCCAACCTTCACCGTACACACACCAATACCAACACCCCGCCATTCTACACCGACTGACGGTGACGTCAACACAGCGCTTGTGCCAGGCTAGGTGCATACACAAAAAATAATCAAACTATTATTACGTGTGCCCGAAGGCTCGCCGCTGATAGGAGGTCGCGAGACAGACCCCCCGGTGACACGGGTTCCCCCTGACCGAGGCAACTGACAGATGCACCCAGCCGCGATTCGAACTGTGCCGACTCGCTGCGTTTTATCCCGCAAATGCACTCCGCTCGTTGTTGTGAGCGTCGCTCCTCTCATCGCACACGCACGCTGTTGTCCTGACACCCTGCCCATTCACCGCTTTACATGATCCGGGATTATCTAACACCAAACGCAAAGACCCCCTCCCCCCCCCCCCCCCCGTATCGGCATAATAAACTATTGGGGCAAGTGCTGTGAGCGAGTAACGTTGAATGAATTCCCGCACGGTACACGAGCGGGCGGTTGTCGGTCAGCACCGCACCGGCCGCCTTTGTCTCCCTAATGGTACCAGGAACTCATGAGTGGCTGAGTCGACCCAGATGAGGCTTGGGACTGGCTAAGGTAATCGTCACTGGTTGTGGTGGTGGTTGTGGTGGGGGTGGTGGGGGTGGTGGTGGTAGTGGCGGTCGGTAGTGGTGGTGGTGGTGGGGGTGGGTGTGGTGGTGGTGGGGGTGGTGGGGGTGGTGGGGGTGGTGGTGGTGGTGGTGGGGGTGGTGGTGGTGGTAGTGGTGGGGGTGGTGGGGGTGGTGGTGGTAGTGGTGGTGGGGGTGGTGGTGGGGGTGGGTGTGGTGGTGGGGGTGGGTGTGGTGGTGGGGGTGGTGGTGGGGGTGGGTGTGGTGGTGGTGGTGGTGGGGGTAGTGGTGGTGGTGGTAGTGGTAGTGGGGGTGGTGGTGGGGGTGGGTGTGGTGGTGGGGGTGGGTGTGGTGGTGGTGGGGGTGGTGGTGGTGGTGGTGGTGGGGGTTGGTGTGGTGGTGGTGGTGGTGGTGGGGGTGGTGGGGGTGGTGGTGGTGGTGGTGGGGGTGGTGGGGGTGGTGGTGGTAGTGGTGGTGGGGGTGGTGGTGGGGGTGGGTGTGGTGGTGGGGGTGGGTGTGGTGGTGGGGGTGGTGGGGGTGGTGGTGGGGGGTGGGTGTGGTGGTGGTGGTGGTGGGGGTAGTGGTGGTGGTGGTAGTGGTAGTG
This sequence comes from Lampetra fluviatilis, assembly GCF_964198595.1. NCBI lineage: Eukaryota > Metazoa > Chordata > Hyperoartia > Petromyzontiformes > Petromyzontidae > Lampetra > Lampetra fluviatilis. The sequence continues at coordinate 29,087 of NW_027621488.1, read as the reverse complement.
GGGGTGTGGTGGGGGTGGGTGTGGTGGTGGGGGTGGGTGTGGTGGTGGTGGTGGGGGTGGTGGGGGTGGTGGTGGTGGTGGTGGGGGTGGTGGGGGTGGTGGTAGTGGTGGTGGGGGTGGTGGTGGTGGTAGTGGTGGTGGGGGTGGTGGTGGTGGGGGTGGGTGTGGTGGTGGTGGTGGTGGTGTTGGTGGGGGTGGTGGTGGTGGTGCGGGTGGTGGGGGTGGTGGTGGTGGTGGGGGTGGTGGTGGTGGTGGTAGTGGTGGTGGGGGTGGTGGTGGTGGTGGGGGTAGTGGTGGTGGTGGGGGTGGGGGTGGTGGTGGGGGTGGGGGTAGTGGTGGTGGTGGTGGTGGGGGTGGTGGTGGTGGTGGGGGTGGTGGGGGTGGTGGTGGGGGTGGTGGTGGGGGTGGTGGTGGGGGTGGGGGTGGTGGTGGGGGTGGGGGTAGTGGTGGTGGTGGTGGTGGTGGGGGTGGTGGTGGTGGGGGTGGTGGTGGTGGTGGGGGTGGTGGTGGGGGTGGTGGTGGGGGTGGTGGTGATGGGTGTGGTGGTGGTGGTTGTGGTGGTGTTAGTGGTGGTGGGTGTGGTGGTGGTGGTGGTGGGGGTGGTGGTGGTGGTGGTGGTTGTGGTGATCTGAGAGGGAATCGAGTTCGTTGTCTCCGGCAGCGCTCCCGGCCCTGCAAACACATACCCTGCACACACACACAGCCACACACTGCACACACACACACACAGCCACACACACACAGCCACACACACACACCCTGCACACACACACAGCCACACACACACCCTGCACACACACACACCGCACACACACACCCTGCACACACACACACCCTGCACACACACACAGCCACACACTGCACACACACACACACAGCCACACACACACAGCCACACACACACACCCTGCACACACACACAGCCACACACACACCCTGCACACACACACACCGCACACACACACCCTGCACACACACACACACCCTGCACCACACACACACAGCACACACACACACACCCTGCACACACACACACACACCCTGCACACACACATACTGCACACACACTGCACACACACACCCTGCACACACACACCCTGCACACACACACCCTGCACACACACATACCCTGCACACACACACACACACTGCACACACACACACACCCTGCACACACACACACACACCCTGCACACACACACACTGCACACACACACACTCCACACACACACACCCTGCACACACACACCCTGCACACACACACACACACACACCCTGCACACACACACAGCCACACACACACACTGCACACACACACACACCCTGCACACACACACACCCTGCGCACACACACACACCCTGCACACACACCATGCACACACACACCCTGCACACACACACACCCTGCACACACACACACCGCACACACACACAGCCACACACACACACCGTGCACACACACACACACACACCCTGCACACACACACACCCTGCACACACACACACCCTGCACACACACACAGCCACACACTGCACACACACACACACCCTGCACACACACACACACAAACCGCACACACACACACACCCTGCACACACACACACACCGCACACACACACACACCCTGCACACACACACACCCTGCACACACACACACCCTGCACACACACACAGCCACACACTGCACACACACACACCCTGCACACACACAGCCACACACTGCACACACACACCCCGCACACACACCCTGCACAGACACACACAAGCCACACACTGCACACACACACCCTACACACACACACACAGCCACACACACACCCTGTACACACACACCCCGCACACACACACCCAGCACACACACACACACCCTGCACACACACACCCTGCACACACACACACCCTGCACACACACCCTGCACACACACACACAGGCACACCCTGCACACAAACACACACCCTGCACACACACACACAGCCACACACACACCCTGCACACACACACACACACTGCACACACACAAACACACCCTGCACACACACACCCCGCACATACACACACACCCTGCACACACACACACCCTGCACACACACACCCTGCACACACACACCCTACACACACACACACACCCTGCACACACCCAGCACACACGCACACCCTCTACACACACACACCCTACACACCCAGCACACACACACCCTACACACACACCACTCACACACACACCACTCACACACACACCACACACACACACAGCACACGCACACACCCTGCACACACACATACCCTGCACACACACACACCCCGCACACACACCCTACACACACACACCCTGCACACACCCTGCACACACACCCTGCACACACACACACACACACCCAGCACACACACACACACCCTGCACACACACACCCTGCACACACACACACCTGCACACACATACACACACACACACACACCCTGCACACACACACACCCTGCACACACACACCCTGCACACACCCAGCACACAAACACACCCTCTACACACACACACCCTATACACCCAGCACACACACACCTTACACACACACCACTCACACACACACCACTCACACACACCACTCACACACACACCACACACACACACACCACACACACACACAGCACACACACACACACTCTGCACACACACACACACCACTCACACACCACACTCACACACACGCACACACACACACCACACACACACACACACCACTCACACACACATAGCACACACACACACACACCCTGCACACTGCCCGGCATCCCACCTGCTGTCCGATCCGACTCTCGCCGTGCCTCTCCCCCCACACCCCTCCTCCCTAACCCGGTCGCTTGCTCCCTGCATCTCCTCCTCGATCTCCCTCCTCCACCACCACCTCCACCACCACCTCCACCACCACCACCACCTCCACCACAACCTCCACCACCACCACCACCACCACCACCTCCACCACAACCTCCACCACCACCTCCACCACCACTTCCACCACAACCACCACCACCTCCACCACCTCCACCACCACCTCCACCACCACCTCCACCACCACCACCTCCACCACCACCACCTCCACCACCACCACAACCACCACCACCTCCACCACCTCCACCACCACCTCCACCACCACCTCCACCACCACCACCTCCACCACCACCATCACCTCCACAACCACCACCACCACCACCACCTCCACCACCTCCACCACAACCACCACCACCACCTCCACCACCACCACCACCTCCACCACCTCCACCACCATCACCTCCACCACCTCCACCACCACCACCTCCACCACAACCTCCACCACCACCACCTATAGCCCTGAAACAGACTGTTGGGACAAGTGCTGCCAGCGAGTAACACCTACGAAGGCCGGCACGGCACACGAGTGGGGGGGGGGGGAGAGGGGGGGGGAGGGAGGTGATGAGTTGTCCAGCACCCCACGCGCGGCCGCCTTTGTCTCCCACGCGGCGATGCTCAAACCCCGCACCAGCTACTCATTTGAGGCCGAGTCGACCCAGGTGTGACCCACGACAGCTTCTTCTCCCTCCTCCTCCCCCCATAACACAGTGACGGCTGGGCCGACCGCAAGGAGGTGATCGCTGGGTACGAGACTGAGGCCGTGGGCGGCATCACCATCAAGCTCCGCTCGGCCGACGTGTCGTGGTTCGACGACTATTTCCTGAAGCTTCAGCTGCGGAACAACGCGCGCAACCCCTGGTTCCCCGAGTTCTGGCAGCATCGCTTCCAGTGCCGCCTCTGGGGCAGCCCGCAAGAGAACAGAGCCTACAAGCGCAACTGCACGGGTAACCAGAGGGCAAAGACAAAGATCCCCCCCTCCCCCCGTATAGGCTTGGCAGACTGTAGGGGCAAGGGCTGTTAGCGAGTGGCACCGATGAAGGCTGGAACGGTACACGAGGGGGTGGGTGGGTCAGCACCACGTCTGAACGCATTTGTCTCACCCAGTGGCGATGTTTACTACACTGCACCAGGTACTCATTTGAGGCTGAGTTGACCTAGGGGAGGCCCAGGACCGGTTCAGATAATCGTCACTGGGTGTTGGCCGTGAGCGGGAATCGTACCCGGATGGTCGGGTTCATAGCACAGCGCGCTAACCGCTACGCCACCGCTCCCCACCAGAGGAGGGGGGAGGAGGGACAGGGGGTGGGGGTGGCACGGGTGAGTGGGGAGGGCGGCCGCGGTGCAGAGATGTTAACTACCTCGCCTGGTCTACAGGAGGTCGTGGGTTCGATCACGAATCTGACGCCCGCTGTAGATTTTGAGTTTGCGTGTCTCTCTCTCATCATCACGGTGGCTATGAGATGTTAACTACCTCGCCTGGTGTGCAGGAGGTCGTGGGTTCGATCCCGACCCTGACGCCTGCTGTATATTTTGAGTTTGCGTGTCTCTCTCTCATCATCACCACGGTGGCTAGGAGATGTTAACTACCTCGCCTGGTATACAGGAGGTCGTGGGTTCGATTCCGATCCTGACACCCGCTGTAGATTTGGAGTTTGCTTTTCTCTCTCTCCCCATGGTTGTGAGAGATGTTAACTACCTCGCCTGGTATGCAGGAGGTCGTGGGTTCGATCACGATCTTGACGCCCGCTGGGAGGATTTTTCTCCGGGTCCTCCAGTTTTCTCCTCCGCATTTCGAATCAATGTCACGCGTTTAGAGTATTGGGTTTCTATTCATTTCCACACGTGATGATAAGCCACTTCGTTGAGCTATCATTTGTGATTGCTAGGTCGCTTCTGAAGAAATAGCTCCATAGTTCAGTGGCGAAGTGCCAACGGCTCGCTGACCGGAGGTCATAGGACAGACCCTGCAGGTGCCATGGGTTGACTGAGATGATTGGCCGATGCAATCGGTTATTGGCAAGTCCACTCAGATCTATATCCTCTCGTACCACATGATTCCATCTCTTTTCTAGCTCGTGCCGCGCGCGTTTAGCCCCCTCCATCCGGCCGAACAAAAGCTACTTTGGGTATGCGGTGGCCTGAGTTTGCGGGCTACATGACCCAGCCAACAAACTCACCACCACTCACACACACACACCCCGCTCATACTCACACACACCCACACCCCACCACTCACACACTCACCACTCACTCACACACAAACCCCGCTCATACTCACACACACACACCACCACCACTCACACACTCACCACCGCTCACACTCACCACCACTCACACACTCTCACCACCGCTCACACACACATACACACACTCACCACCGCTCGCCCACTCACCACCGCTCGCCCCCTCACCACCGCTCGCCCACTCACCACCGCTCACCTACTCACCACCGCTCACCCTCTCACCACCGCTCACCCCCTCACCACCGCTCGCCCACTCACCACCGCTCAGTCACTCACCACCGCTCACCCCCTCACCACCGCTCACTCACTCACCATCGCTCACACACTCACCACCGCTCACTCACTCACCATCGCTCACTCACTCACCATCGCTCACTCACTCACCACCGCTCGCCCACTCACCACCACCACTCACCAACACTCATCCCCTCACCACCGCTCACTCACCACCGCTCACCCTCTCACCACCGCTCACACTCTCACCACCGCTCACTCACACACACACACACTCACCACCGCTCACCCACTCACCACCACTCACTCACCACCACTCACCCCCTCACCACCACTCACCCACTCACCACCACTCACACTCTCACCACTGCTCACCCCCTCACCACTGCTCACTCACACACACACACCACCGCTCGCCCACTCACCACCACTCACACTCACCACCACTCTCTCACCACCGCTCACCCACTCGCGCCGTGTCGCCCGCCAGGCAACGAGAACCTGCAGACCAACTACGTGCAGGACAGCAAGATGGGCTTCGTCATCAACGCCATCTACGCGATGGCCCACGGCCTCCACCGCATGCAGAGGTCGCTGTGCGGAGGCCACCTGGGCCTGTGCGCGGCCATGCGTCCCGTGGACGGCAGCGCCCTCCTCGACTTCCTCATGCGCACCCAGTTCCGCGGCGTCTCCGACGAAGACATTCGCTTCGACGCCAACGGGGACGCGCCGGGCAGGTGAGGTCGGAGGGCGTGGGGTGGGGGAGGGGGTGGGGGTGGGGCGGGGGGGAGGGGAGGTGGTGGGGAGAGGGGCGGGGGTGGGGGGAGGTGGAGGGGGGGAGGGGCGGGGAGAGGTGGAGGGGGGGGGTGGGGGGAGGTGGTGGGGGGGAGGGGCAGGGGAGGGGGTGCGGAGGGGCGGGGGTGGGGGGAGGTGGTGGGGGGGAGGGGCGGGGCGGGGGTGCGGGGAGGTGGAGGGGGGGAGGGGCGGGGGTGGGGGGGTGAAGGGGTGGGGGGTTCTGTTCCATCTTTATTTTGTCTCGTATGGCCCCTTGATGATGCAATGTCGCACTCAAGGTGCTCAAGCCCCAGGTAACCGCGCTAGGAGCGGGGGGGATGGAGTCGGAGGTGTTTCATCACCATCGCTGCAATGTCTCCTTCATCGTATTTGTGCATCTCGTGGCACGGCGTCATTACGCGTCGTACTCCGGTCTGTTCTGAACGATCACAGTCACGGCACACTGCTACTGAAGACTTTTTAATTTTACATGAGCGCATCATCATCTGCTGCTGCCATGGTTGCTGTAATGGATGCGGTTTAGGGTTGACCACGAGCTTCGTGGAAGATCAAAAAACGAGGGAATGTCTGCGTTGGGGGTGTTGCGTGACCTCCTGCCCAGTGGGCCTTCGTCGCTTCGGCAGTGCATTGAAAACTATTTTCTCCAGAGCGGTGGCTCTTCACTGCAAGTAAGCCTCGGCAAGGTAAGGTAATTGTACCCTTTTTACCGGGTAAAAGGGTAAAGGGTAAAGGTGTCGACATGCCAAGGGGTAAGGGTAAAGGGTAGGGTAAAAGGTAGGCTCGTTGCTTTTAACCTTTTACCTTACCTACTAAAGGAATAAAGGTAGGGTAGAGTGATTGAATTGTGGTAAGGTAAAAGGTAGGGTAAAGGTAGGCTCGTTGTTTTTACACTTTTACCTTACCTTGCCGAGGCCTAACTGAAAGGCCCGCGTGCCACTGGAGGTCCCTGGTGACCTTTAGTGCAGCCAGCGACAATGCGCAAACAGTGACGACACTTCCCATCGTCATCATCGTCGTGCTGCTGTCAAACCCAACAAGGTTTCAAATGTGTAGCGGTCCTCACACTGATCATGTCTTATCGGCGAAGGTTACACCTCCCACCCCACCCCCTGAACATCAGTGCAGAAGACTGCTCTCAATTGACAACTCATTTCTTTACAACAGCTTTTTGTGCGTTAGTTTGCTGTCCTTCCGCCGAGCCTCCGCTTCAACGCGGTTGGCTACGTCCCGTGCGAAAATAAGTTCAACAGACGGTACATATGAAATGTAACGACTGCGGACACACCACTGTAGAGGCTTCTTCTTTATTTATTTCGTGCACACACACGACTACGACGCGGTAGCACCGAACATAACGCGGACTTTTCGATTTAAAGCTTTCGTGACTGCAGGGATTCATCTTCTTGGTTCTTTCCGGTAAAGTCACGTAGAAGGGAAGTACTGTAATAAAATAATAAAAATAAAACATAACTAAATAATTATTTTATTATTACCGAAAGAACCAAGAAGATAATGCTGACGGTTTAGCGACGACAGCCAGGACCCCGATCCCCCACGACAGCCCCGAACCTTGCTTGTCCCTGCCTTTTATTCCCCCAAGCGTGGCCACGCCCCTCTTCTCGAACTCTCTCGCGGGTTCTAAGAGCTTCCAGGCAGAACCCCTCTTTGACCCTTGGCCCAGTGATCCCCCCTTGTGGTCGCGCGCGTGTATACTCACTTCTCTCGTTCTTATTCTGTTCCCACGCCCGTAATTACCACCTACGGCCGCTAGTCGGCGCACTGTCTCTACATATAAGCACGCGGCCTTGAAGTGCACCTAGCATGGCACACGCGCCGCGGTGACGTCACCGCCACTTAGCGGTGAATGGCGGATGTCGTTGTTGTCGTTGTTGTTGTCGTGGGATTCCATCCTATTCGTGGCCGTGATGCTGGCGGCAGCAGCGATGTGGTACAGGAGCTCCATGTCAATGTCGAAGTCCTGCTGCTGATTCTAGATTTGAAGCTTTCGTGACTGCAAGGATTCATATTCTTAGGTTTTTTCGGTAAAGTCATCTACATGGCAGAGGCTCGGTCTCATTTGCAGCATTTGTTATGTAGGCTAGGCGTGGTCACAAACCGCACCTCTCCATAACAAAGGCTCAGTCATTTGTTATGCAGTCTATTCTTAGTCTTAAGCCTCACCTTACCATATTAATAAAAATTGTGCCGTTCCTGGCCCTTCCCCCCTCAACCATTATATATACGGAGTGGTATCTCTTGTAATCTCTCATTTACTTGATACAGCTGTCGGGTTGTGACGGTTCCACCTGAAGACGGAAGCTTGTGTTGCCTCCGAAACGTCGTGATCTATTTATTCATTTATTTTTATTTTACTTTTATTAATTTTAATTTAAAATGTTTTACCTACCTGCTGCTGCTGTTCGCCACGACGAGAGGGTTTCAGCAGACAGAGAGGAGTTTTCGTGGTGTCGCCGTTAAACGTTATCGTAGTTGTTTCACGACGGCAGATTCGTGCGTGATTATTCCCCAACGGCTCTCATGTACGATATGATGTCACGCGTTTATCGGTCACCTCACGTAACCCCTGGGACATCGCCACGCACCTCCAGGAGTCCCCGGTTGAGAATCATTGGTGTAGTGTATAGTAGTGTATAGTGTAGTGTATAGTAGTGTATAGTGTAGTGTATAGTAGTGTAGTGTATAGTAGTGTATAGTGTAGTGTATAGTAGTGTATAGTGTAGTGTATAGTGTAGTGTATAGTAGTGTATAGTGTAGTGTATAGTAGTGTATGGTGTAGTGTATAGTAGTGTATAGTGTAGTGTATAGTAGTGTATAGTGTAGTGTATAGTAGTGTATAGTGTAGTGTATAGTAGTGTAGTGTATAGTAGTGTATAGTGTAGTGTATAGTAGTGTATAGTGTAGTGTATAGTAGTGTATAGTGTAGTGTATAGTAGTGTAGTGTATAGTAATGTATAGCGTAGTGTATAGTAGTGTCGTGTATAGTGTAGTTTATAGTAGTGTCATCTATAGTGTAGTCTATAGTGTATAGTGTAGTGTATAGTGTAGTGTATAGTGTAGTTTATAGTGTATAGTGTAGTGTCGTGTAGTGTATAGTGTAGTGTATAGTGTAGTGTATAGTAGTGTATAGTGTAGTGTATAGTAGTGTAGTGCATAGTAGTGTCGTGTTTAGTAGTGTAGTGTATAGTGCAGTCTTTAGTAGTGTATAGTGTAGTGTATAGTGCAGTGTGTTGTGTAGTGTATAGTAGTTTAGTGTATAATGTAGTGTATAGTGTAGTGTATAGGATAGTGTATAGTGCAGTGTGTTGTTTAGTGTATAGTGTAGTGTATAGTGTAGTGTTCAGTAGTGTAGTGTATAGTGTAGTGTGTAGTGTGTAGTATGTATGTAACGACTCACGTGTACGATATAATTTCACGCATTTATGAATCACCCCACGTAACCCCTGGGACATCGCCACGCACCCACAGGGCTCCGCCTCGTACCCCCCGGTCGAGAACCACTGGGGACTTGAGGTCACTCGCAAGGAAGTTGCCAGCAGCGGTTCAATGATAACTCGCCACTGATGTTCGCCGTGACACAACGAACACGCAACAACAACGACCGCCGTTCGCTAAGTGGCGGTGACGTCACCGCGGCGCTTGTGCCAGGCTAGGTGCACCCTGCTGGACACATGAAGTGTAGATGGCTTGCTGGCAGGAGGAGGTCACGGGACAGACCCAGGTGCCATGACGTCACTGGTACCGGTCATCGGCAAGTCCACTCAGCTCCTCCACATCCTTACACGCGCACAGATGAACGCACGCGCGCGTGTGCGCATGCATTTAAAGGGATTAGCGATGAGTAAGAGGCTAACGCATTATGCGTGCACACAATGCGCTGAACATCAACAACAGTAGCCGACGTCACTGCGCAGCGCTTGTGCCAGGCTAGGTACACTTTGAGGTCACGTGAGGCGCAGGCTTGGTTGTTTGGAGGGAGCTCACGGTCCAGATGCCAGCTGCTGTGGGTGAAGCGAGATGACGCAAAGACAAAGATCCCCCGTATAGCCTTAACAGACTGTTGAGGAAAGTGCTATTAGCGAGCACCTATGAAGGCCGGCACGGCACAAACATGCGGTGGGTGGCCAGCACCACGCCGGACCGCCTTTGTCTCCCCAGTGCTGATCTTAAAACACGCCGCTCCAGGTACTCATTGAAGGCTGAGTCTGATACTCGCTGTAACTGTTATTTGGTCGAGAGCGGGAATTGGTCATACACACAGCACAAAGATAAAGTCCCCCCCCCTCCCGTATAGCATTAACAGACTGTTGGGGCAAGCGTTGTTCGCGGCACGCGAGTGGGTGGGTGACACGCACGCCCACTGCACCACGAAGCGAACACACGCGCGTGTGGGGTGGCGAGGTAAGTGCATACATACGTTGTAATCTTTTTGGCCTTAAGAGATAAACCCGCGGCATTACCCCTCACAATCTGTGCCGCGAAGAACGGCAATCCCCACCCAATTTGATTTGCCGGCCGCTTTAGACGAAACGCAGCGATAAGAGCAAAGGGAGAGCGAGACAGGTGGGGGAGAGCGAGGGAGAGCGAGAGACGTGGGGAGAGCGAGGGAGAGCGAGAGAGGTGGGGAGAGCGAGGGAGAGCGAGAGAGGTGGGGAGAGCGAGGGAGAGCGAGAGAGGTGGGGAGAGCGAGGGAGAGCGAGAGAGGTGGGGAGAGCGAGGGAGAGCGAGAGAGGTGGGGAGAGCGAGGGAGAGCGAGAGAGGTGGGGAGAGCGAGGGAGAGCGAGAGAGGTGGGGAGAGCGAGGGAGAGCGAGAGAGGTGGGGAGAGCGAGGGAGAGCGAGAGAGGTGGGGAGAGCGAGGGAGAGCGAGAGAGGTGGGGGAGAGCGAGAGAGGTGGAGAGAGCGAGGGAGAGCGAGAGAGGTGGGGAGAGCGAGGGAGAGCGAGAGAGGTGGGGAGAGCGAGGGAGAGCGAGAGAGGTGGGGAGAGCGAGGGAGAGCGAGAGAGGTGGGGAGAGCAAGGGAGAGCGAGAGAGGTGGGGAGAACGAGGGAGAGCGAGAGAGGTGGGGAGAGCGAGGGAGAGCGAGAGAGGTGGGGAGAGCGAGGGAGAGCGAGAGAGGTGGGGAGAGCGAGGGAGAGCGAGAGAGGTGGGGAGAGCGAGGGAGAGCGAGAGAGGTGGGGAGAGCGAGGGAGAGCGAGAGAGGTGGGGAGAGCGAGGGAGAGCGAGAGAGGTGGGGGAGAGCGAGAGAGGTGGAGAGAGCGAGGGAGAGCGAGAGAGGTGGGGAGAGCGAGGGAGAGCGAGAGAGGTGGGGAGAGCGAGGGAGAGCGAGAGAGGTGGGGAGAGCGAGGGAGAGCGAGAGAGGTGGGGAGAGCGAGAGAGGTGGGGAGAGCGAGAGAGGTGGGGAGAGCGAGGGAGAGCGAGAGAGGTGGGGAGAGCGAGGGAGAGCGAGAGACGTGGGGAGAGCGAGGGAGAGCTAGAGACGTGGGGAGAGCGAGAAAGGTGGGGGGCCAGAGATGGAGAGAGACAGACAGAGACAGACTTGACTTTTAAACAACTTTTATTGCCGCCAGCAGCAACAGCACTGGAGGCGATTCCGATATGAAATACACAAAGTCACCAGCAACACAAATGAACAGACGCTACAAATCCACGCGCTGTGGCGCTAAATGCACCGCGCACAACACGAAAGAAAAGTCACGTGGTGGTGGTGGTGGTCATCGCGCACGCCACGGTGACGAGCGAGCGCTTCAGAAGGTGAACACCACGAGGGTGCCGTCCACGCTGGCACAGAGAGGGGCTTGTCCGGCTCCCCAGCGTTCGAAGAAGACGCTCCGCACATCACCGACACGTGTGTGCTACGCGTGCTCCAGCCGGAGCCGCGCCTTAAGCAGGCCCCTGAACACTGGAAGCACAGAGCAGCCGTCAGTGTCACCTTGCAGCATCTTTTTTCTCGTTCTGTAGAGAGACAGAGGGAGAGAGACTTGTTGACTTTTAAACAACTTTTACTGCCGCCAGCAGCAACAGCACCGGAGGCGATTCCGATACGAAACACACAAAGTCACCAGCAAACAAATAACAACACAAAAGTCACGTGGTGGTGGTTGTGGTGGTGGTCATCGCACGCGTCACGGCGACGAGCTAGCACTTCAGAAGGTGAACACCACGAGGGTGCCGTGCACGCTGGTGCAGATGGCCCTTGCAGCCCCCGAAAGGGAGTGAGAGAGAGATGGAGAGAGAGGGGGGTAGAGAGAGGGGGTAGAGAGAGAGGGGGTAGAGAGAGAGGGGGGTAGAGAGAGGGGGGGGGTGAGAGAGAGAGAGATGGAGAGAGAGGGGGGTAGAGAGAGGGGGTAGAGCGAGAGGGGGGGGTAGAGAGAGAGGGGGTAGAGAGAGAGGGGGTAGAGAGAGAGTGGGTGAGAGAGAGATGGAGAGAGAGGGGGGGTAGAGAGAGGGGGTAGAGCGAGAGGGGGGGTAGAGAGAGAGGGGGTAGAGAGAGGGGGTAGAGAGAGAGGGGGTGAGAGAGGTGAGATGGAGAGAGAGGGGGTAGAGAGAGGGGGTAGAGCGAGAGGGGGGGGGGGTAGAGAGAGAGGGGGGTAGAGAGAGAGGGGGTAGAGAGAGAGTGGGTGAGAGAGAGATGGAGAGAGAGGGGGGTAGAGAGAGGGGGTAGAGCGAGAGGGTAGAGAGAGAGGGGTGAGAGGGTAGAGAGAGAGTGGGTGAGAGAGAGATGGAGAGAGAGGGGGGGTAGAGAGAGGGGGTAGAGCGAGAGGGGGGGGGGTAGAGAGAGAGGGGGTAGAGAGAGGGGGTAGAGAGAGAGGGGGTGAGAGAGAGAGATGGAGAGAGAGGGGGGTAGAGAGAGGGGGTAGAGCGAGAGGGGGGGGGGGGTAGAGAGAGAGGAGGTAGAGAGAGGGGTAGAGAGAGAGGGGTGAGAGAGAGAGATGGAGAGAGGGGGGGGTAGAGAGAGGGGGTAGAGCGAGAGAGGGGGTAGAGAGAGAGGGGGTAGAGCGAGAGGGGGGGGGTAGAGAGAGGGGGTAGAGAGAGAGGGGGTAGAGAGATAGGGAAGGGGGTAGGGAGGAGATCAGAGCGTGCTTCTTCGTGTTGATGTTTGTGTCGACGAAGAAAGTAGCACAGAATAGAAAAGACAAAAACAACGAACGGAGCAACGTACCGACACTAAACCGGCATCTTCTTGTTTCCTCTGATCGTAAAAAAGAGGGGGAGAGAGAGAGAGGGGGGAGTGAGAGAGATGAAGAGAACAAATAGAGATAGGGAGAGAGAGAGATAGCGAGAGAGATGGAGAGAGAGGGAGAGAGACTTTTGACTTTGAAAACCACTTCTATTGCTGCCAGCAGCAATAGCCCTGGAGCCGCTTCCGATACGGGATCACCAACATCGAGTCGGGCAACGTCACAATGGCAACCCGGGTCACGTGCTCCACACCGCCACGTGCCAGTGCAAGCAGCGCGTCGTCAATTTTTTTTATTTAAAAGATGACGTAGAAAACAGGGGGGGACATAGACATAGAGTAGGGAGAGAGGGGGTAGAGAGAGTGGGGGGGGGTAGAGAGAGGGGGGTAGAGAGATAGGGAAGGGCTAAGAAGAAGGAGCAGATCTGAACATATTTCGTGAAATATTTCATTTAAACAGAGTGGGGGGGGGGGGGGTACATTAAGCAAAGCATTAAAAAAAACAAAAAAAAAACGAAATAAAGAACGAAGCAAAGTGCCGACTACACCGAGCATCTTCTTGTTTCCTCTGATCGTAAAAAAGAGAGACACAGACAGAGAGAGGAGATGTAAATGCGTCTGAAGCCAAACCGGACATGTCCGTGCCTGAGACAAGGCGCCGTGTGTGTTGAACTTCTTACGCGCCGTACGTAGCCGGCTTCACCGTACGGCACGGAATACGTTCAACGTACTTTGAGCATGCACACACACACATACAGACATACACATACATACACACATACAGACAAATATGTGGCTAGGAGGGGAGCGGGTGATGTTGTATGTGATGTGTGATGTGTGTGATGTGTGGGTGTGTGATGTGTGTGATGTGTGTGATGTGTTTGATGTGTTTGATGTGTGATGTGTATGATGTGTGATGTGTGTGATCTGTGTGGTGTGTGTGATGTGAAGTGTGTGATGTGTGTGATGTGTGTGTGATGTGTGTGATGTGTGGGTGCGATGTGATGTGCGTGATGTGTAAGATGTGTGTGATGTGTGTGTGATGTGTGTGATGTGTGTGATGTGTGTGTGTGATGTGTAAGATGTGTGTATGATGTATGGGTGATGTGTGTGCGCGTGACTGTGTGATACACGTGCCCTTTACTAGCGCGGTCAACACCAGTGACGTTGATCTGAACCGGTTCTAGGTCTCCTCTCGCCACTAGAGAGACAAAGGCGGTCGGGCGCGGTGCTGGCCACCCACCTTGTGTGACACAATCACTCATACATCACGTAAGCTCATCACCCACCGGCCTTCATAGATGCTGCCCGCTAACAGCACTTGCCCCCAACAGTCTGTGGAGGCTACACGGCGGACCTTTGTAATTTGCATCGGATTAGCGGCGCGCAGACTGAAAGCCGGTGTGCGGGTGGCTTTTCAGTGTCCCTAAGCCGACGCGATGAACCATCTGTCATTGATGCGCGTTCACTCACACGCACGTTCACTTACACGCACGTTCACTTACACGCGTGTTCACTCACACGCACGTTCGCTCACACGCGTGTTCACTCACACGCGTGTTCACTCACACGCGTGTTCACTCACACGCACGTTCGCTCACACGCGTGTTCACTCACACGCGTGTTCACTCACACGCGTGTTCACTCACACGCGTGTTCACTCACACGCGTGTTCACTCACACGCGTGTTCACTTACAGGCGTGTTCACTCACACGCGCGTTCACTCACACGCACGTTCGCTCACACGCGCGTTCACTCACACGCGTGTTCACTCACACACGCGTTCTACTCACACGCGTGTTCACTTACAGGCGTGTTCACTCACACGCGTGTTCACTCACACACGCGTTCTACTCACACGCGTGTTCACTTACAGGCGTGTTCACTCACACGCGTGTTCACTTACACGCGTGTTCACTTACACGCATGTTCACTCACACGCACGTTCACTCACATGCGCGTTCTACTCACACGCGTGTTCACTTACACGCGTGTTCACTCACACGCGTGTTCACTTACACGCGTGTTCACTCACACGCGTGTTCACTTACACGCGTGTTCACTCACACGCGCGTTCACTTACACACGTTCACTCACACGCGTGTTCACTTACACGCGTGTTCACTCACACGCGCATTCACTCACACGCGCGTTCACTCACGCGCGTTCACTCACACGCGTGTTCACTCACACACGTGTTCACTCACACACGTTCACCTCACACGCGCGTTCACTCACACGCGTGTTCACTTACACGCGTGTTCACTCACCACGCGTGTTCACTTACACGCGTGTTCACTCACACGCGCGTTCACTTACACACGTTCACTCACACGCGTGTTCACTCACACGCGTGTTCACTCACACGCGCATTCACTTACACACGTTCACTCACACGCGTGTTCACTCACACACGTGTTCACTAACGCTTCACGCGTTTGACGCCGCAGCTCGGTGTAGGTAGTGTAGCCGGCGTCATGGCTCGAGTTTGGGGCCCACCGAGGCTGCACGGTATATACGGCGACGTTTCGGGCGACGGCCCTTCTTCACAGCGCACCTGGCCGTGTGAAGAAGGGGTCATTGCCCGAAGCGTCAGGGCCCCGCGACGTTGTTCAGTGAGCAAGCGAGTTGGCATGGCACACACACAAACACACACACAAACAAATCAACAACGCGTCCGTCAACAACAACAACAGCAAGACCGCGGTGTGTGTGGCCTTGAATTAGAGGTCTGTAATAGGCGACGTTTCGAGCAATGGCCCTTCTTCACAGCACGCCTGGGCATGTGGATGGCCACTGCCCATGCAGCGTTATTCGCGAACGCGTTGCCTGTGCGTGTGCATCACTTCCAACGCAGCAGCAGCAGCATCACCAAATGATATCTGGTGATGATACAATGTATATTTACGTGTATGCTCGCAATCGTCATCATCATCATCGTCGTCGGCCATTATCTATCCACTGCTGTATGAAGGCCTACTGAGAGCGGATGCCACCACCACAGACTATTTATTTCGGCCGGAGTGAGGAATCCGATGAGCTACAAAGCTCTTTTACACAGAAGGCCAGTTGGGGGAGGGGGTCAGAAGATTACAGCAACAACAACAGCGACAGCGAGCAATACAAAAACACACGGTAGGGGTGCAGTGCATCGGAAAGGTAAATAAATCAGTTAGCGACTCGAGACGCAGTGCACGGGAGGGGAAGGAGGGAGCGTGGAGGAGGGGTAATGGATGGAGAGGGAGGGGGGGGGAAGGGGGCGCGCTGGGGGGACGCAATGGAGGGGAGGGGGGAGGGGAGAGTGAGAGCGATGGAGAGGAGGATTACGCGGGGAGGGAGAGAGAGGGGGGAGAGAGGGGGGGAGAGGGGGGGAGAGGGGGAGGGAGAGGGGGAGGGAGAGGGAGAGAGGGGAGGGGGGAGAGGGGGGAGAGGGGGGGGAGAGGGGGGGGGGGAAAGGGGGAGGGGGGGGGGAGAGAGGAGGGGGGGGTGAGAGAGGGGGGGGAGAGAGGGGGGTGAGAGAGGGGGGGAGGGAGAGAGGGGGGGAGGGAGAGAGGGGGGGGGAGGGAGAGAGGGGGTGGAGAGGGGGAGGGAGAGAGGGGGGGAGGAGAGAGGGGGGGAGGGAGAGAGGGGGGAGAGAGGGGGAGAGAGGGGGAGGGAGAGAGGGGGGGAGGGAGAGAGGGGGGAGAGAGGGGGAGAGGGGGGGAGGGAGAGAGGGGGGGAGGGAGAGAGGGGGGGAGGGAGAGAGGGGGTGGAGAGGGGGAGGGAGAGAGGGGGGGAGGGAGAGAGGGGGGGAGGGAGAGAGGGGGTGGAGAGGGGGGGGGAGGGAGAGAGGGGGGGGAGAGAGGGGGGGAGGGAGAGAGGGGGGAGAGAGGGGGAGAGAGGGGGAGGGAGAGAGGGGGGGTGAGAGGGGGAGGGAGAGAGAGAGGGGAGGGGGAGAGGGGGGGAAGGGGGAGAGGGGGGGGGGAGAGAGGGGGGGGAGAGAGGGGGGGGAGAGAGGGGCGGGGGGGGGAGAGAGGAGGAGGGGGTAGAGAGGGGGAGGGAGGGGGGGGGAGAGTGATTTTTTTCATTTTAATAAAGGGGTGGGGGGGGCACATAAAGCAAAGCATTGAAAAAAACCGAAATTGATGAACGAAGCAAAGTGCCGACACTAAACCGAGCATCTTCTTGTTTCCTCTGATCGTAAAAAAGAGAGAGAGGCCGAGAGAGAGAGAGAGATGGGGGAGGGAGGGAGCTCATTAAGTGATTGTATTTTAGGTCGTGTGGAGTTCCCGACTGCTGAGTGAATGTTGGAAAAGGGGACGCGGTCGACCTGGGTACGGGGCAGTCCGGCGTGAGACGGACGCGAGAACGCAAAGGTGCAACAACGATTGTAGACAGGGACACATAGAACGACTTGTTCTCTGCTGCCTATGACTGACTACACAAAGGCACATCGAATCACGCAGAGAAACACAGAGACACCCAACACAGACCCGTCGACTCACACACTCTTTGTTTTTTTCGGTAAAGTCACGTAGGTAAAAAAAAGGAAAATAAATTAAATCACGACGTTTCGGAGGCAACACAAGCCTCCGTCTTCAGGTGGAACCGTCACAGCAAAATTGATGTATCAAGCTCACTTGATACATCAATTTTCCACCTGAAGACGGAGGCCTTGTGTTGCCTCCGAAACGTCGTGATTTAATTTATTTTCCTCTATTTGACCTACGTGACTTTACCGATAAAACCAAAGGGTATGGACCCTTGCAGTCACGATAACTGCAAACCGTGGACTCACATCGAGGCCCATAGTTCAATTTCAAGTTCATTCATTAGGAATAGCCCTGTGAGCCATTCGGCTCTTGAATCGGGTGCAACCGCAACAAACAAAAAACAAAAACATGAACAAAAAACATCTTAAAGTGACTATGTGACTGAGTGCAAACAGAAAATCCAAGAAAAGACAGCAACATATTGCAGAAAAAGCACCGTACACAAAAATGTGCAAAAATCCCATTGGGATGCAAGTCAAACAACAACAACAACCACAATACAACTTAGATTAAGGTCATCAGTCTAACTCTGTACTACAACAAACAAACATGGCCAAACCAAAAAACGTATCGAAATTCACCAAAATAAAGCCATTAAAGCAATGAAACAGTGCAGGTCATAGGAACTGTGACCGAATTTTCACAATAAACAACGTAAACACATGTACTAACCCCTACTACATCCACAGTGACTTGCGCACAAACACGTCCGTTGACCACGACCATGAGTCCCTCTGTTAGCCCCGCCCCCCCTCCCGATACGTTCCATTCATTGGCTACCACATTCTGATAAGCCCCTCCCCCTTCCTCCCTTAATTGGTACTTAAGAGCTTACACCTTGAATCCCCTCCCTCACTTGATGCAGCAAATCTTGACTGTGGACGGTCCCACCTGATGACGGAGACTTGTGTTGCCTCCGAAACGTCGTGATTTTTATTGTTTTATTTTTGATTAATTTTAATTTCATTAGTTTTAATTTCATTTTTTTACCTACGTGACTTCACCGAAAGAACTAAGATCATGAATCCTTGCAGTCACGAAAGCTTCAAATCTAGAGAATGTACTACCAAACCCTGCAGCCATAGACACCGACGTTGACACCGACAGAGAGACTTGACACCCGATCACAGCCGCGTCTCTCTAACAAACGTCAACACGCGCGCCCTCTTCCTGCCCGTCGTCGCGTCCACCAGCCTTTCATCATAATGCCACCATCGATCCACTGCTACATGAAGGCCACCCCGGTCTATGACCTGCGTGTGATCCTTCATCCACGCGTGGATTTGTCTCCGTCTCTCGGCGCATCTCCCGGCAGCATGATCCCTCCGCGCGCGTTTTGCCGTCGTTGTGGTTTCTCTTCCACTGCTGGATGAAGTCTCTTGCGTGATGATCTCCGCGCTTTCAGAACCACGTGCTCCTGTTTCTGTTATCGCGGTGTCATTCTGCGCGCGCACATTTTTCAGGGATCCGTTCTCTATAATAGAGGGGTTTTTTTTTGGGGGGGGGGTTAGATCGCGTGTAAATATTTAAATGTGTCGTTAAAACCCGCCGACACCCGACGCAGTCGATTTAGTAAGGTTTATTACGTAAACAGAACGTGGACAATTCGTTACTAGTACAGCAACACCGGTTGTCTTCTTGGTTCTTTCGGTAAAGTCACGTAGAAGGGAAATAATAAAATAATACAAATAAAACATAATAAAATAATATTATATTATTATATTTTATTATGATATGATATTATTTTATTATTTTATTTTATTATGTTTCATTATTATTTTATTATTTTCCTTCAACGTGACTTTACCGAAAGAACCAAGAAGATGAATCCCTGCAGTCACGAAAGCTTTAAATCGAAACACCGGTTGTGTGTTGGAAAGTAAATCCACAACATTTACATTAACATTGGCTTGGCTCTCCAACACACAAGCGGTTAGTGCTGTACTCGTGACGAATTAGCACGTTCTGTTCACGTGACAAACCTTACTAGTTGGTTGTGTCGGGTGGTGGCGGGTTTAACGACACACTTATATATTTGTACGCGATCTAACAAAACAAAAAAAACACCTCTATTCTTTCGGTAAAGTCACGTAGAAGAAAAAGAAAAATAATAAATCAAACAATAAAATTCTCACGACGTTTCGATTGCAACACAAACAATCATCATCAGGTGTGAAAACCACAGTAAGAAATTTGAAAAAAAAATGGCGGGTTTTTCTTGACGTCAGCACCACGGACAGCAACTATCGATTGTTCAAACGAACGAGTCCATCTCTGCTCGGAACGGAGGAGGGGGGAGAATGGAATGCGGTCTGAAAGTCACCGTAAGCGTCAACACAATCAATTAAGCCTCGAAATGGTTGATCAAATCCTTCCAATGATTGCTAAGCCAGAATCCATCTTCTAGGTTGAAATTGTCTTTGTGTTTGTATATGTGGATAGCGTCATGAACGAATCTCTCATGGTATTATATTATTATTTTAGTATTTCGCTTCTACGTGACTTTACTGAAAGAACCGAGAATATGAATCCCTGCAGTCACGAAAGCTTTAAATCGAAAAAAACCCACCTCTTATAAATTAATAATATAGGTTTTTGGGTCAGATCGCGTTATTTATAAATGTGTCGTAACCCTCCACCACCCGACACGGCCAAACAGTAAAAAATGTGTCACGTTTTCAAAGGACAAATTAATTGACTTCTTTAGCCCACCGATGTCGTGAAGAGAGAATCAACAGCATTTTTAAATTTGAGTAGTACGACGTTTCGCTGATAATTACAATCAGCCTCATCGGGCAAGAATTATTAATTTGTCTTTTGAAAACGTGACACATTTTTTACTGTTTGGCCGTGTCGGGTGGTGGAGGGTTACGACACATTTATAAATAACGCGATCTGAGCCAAAAACCTATATTATGAATAATATTGCTCGCGAAAGCCTACGTGTTAAATTGACCTCTTATGGATGATATTGGTCGCGAAAACATCTTTCTACTGTTACTGCTACTCGGTGTTGAACTCCGTTCTGTCGTCGGAGTTAAACAACTGGAGCCGTCAACGAGGGGACGGACACAGCGACGAGACGCGATTTGGCACACAGCGGAACACGACGATTAGACAGTGTCTATTTAGAGACTCGCAAGCGAGTTGCCACCCCGGGTCAGTACGCGAATTAGTGGACGAGCACATTAATGGGTTCATGAGTTAGTAGTTTGTTTAATTGGTATACCGATGACGTGTTGGTCATTGCGTCAATGACTTCATGGAATGACCCATTCGTGGGTTAATGCGTTAATGGATTAATTCAATTAGTTATCAATTCAACGATTGAATGTGTCAACAAATTAAACTATGAAAAGTGTTTACGGGTGATTTCGCCAATAGCTTGTTGATGTTAATGGTCGTTTAATTAGTTAATGGATTAATGATCGAATGGGTTAATTAGTTAATGGGTTAACGAGGCTATGACTTCTTTGCGAAGGAGTTACTGGGCTAGCACGTGACATCTTCAATGAATGAGTGGCTAATCGTCTTAATTAGTTAATGGACATAACGGATTTAACAGATTTCACAAATACGCATGTGAATGGGTTTAATATGTCAAATGAGTGTCCGAAGACTTCTGGAGGGTCGGTGGTGGGGAGGGAAATGGGGAGTGTCGTTGGCAGGGCCTTGGGTGATGGATGGACGTAGCACTTACTTCATTAATTAGCTCTCAGTTCACGACGGAGAAAGTCATTAATTAATGGGCCCACTGCGGACAGAGTTTAGGAGCCGAGTGATTTCTGAACTGGGCCTGTACCCCCCCCCCCCCACCCCACAAACACACACACACAACCCCGCGCTGCCCAGCGTGGTAAAGTATGGTCAAAACCCTTTTTGACTGACACGACCGCTGGACGATTTCCTATGATTCTCCAGAGTCTAAAGAGCCCACTCTAGAGAGAGAGAGATGGGGGGGGGGGGGGGGTGGGGTGGATTTTGGCCTAGTCTTCCACGCTCTTGGGAAGAGTTGGGAGTTACCCACACTTTACCCCACCACGCGTGTTCCTGCCGATGCACTCAGCGGCCGTGGTTGGGTGCTTCCGATTTCAGCTACCGCTGTGGGTGGACTTGAATCTCCACGGAAAATGTGCACATGATGGAGATAGAGAGCCTCCTCTCGCTCAAGGCGATTGACGGCGTCGCTCACAAGAACGGTGACACGCACAGCAGGGAACGATGGCGTTTGGCAAGGGGCACGCGACAAGCTATCGAGGGATGAGTGACAGCGATCGAGGGGACGACTTAGGGGATCACGGAATGGCTAAGGGGAGGGACGGGACGGAGTGGAGGGGGCGAGGGGAGGGAAGAGGAAGGGAATGGGCGATGGAGAAGAGGTGGCGAGGCTTTAAGAGAAAGAGAGGAACGGAAGGGAGTTACGGAGGAGGACTGCTTCATACCAATAGACTTCGCTGCATCGTTTGAACGGCCGTGCCGGGAGATGGAGTCGGACTGGTGACTTCTGTGTTGCGGCTGCAGTGCGCTGCTAACCGTTGCAGCTTTCACTGTGGCAGCATCTCAGGCTGTATGCCTGTGTGTGTGTGAGTATAAATATGTATAGTGGGGAGCGGTGGTGCAGTGGTTAGCGTGCCGCGCTTCGAACCCGGCGACCCGGAATTCGATCGCCGCTCACGGCCAACACCCGCGACGATTATCTGAACCGGTCCTGAGCATCGTCCCCTAGATCGACTCAGCCTCAAATGAGTACCTGGTGTGATGTGTAAACATCGCCACTGGGGAGACAAAGGCGGCCGTGCGTGGTGCTGACCACCCACCCGCCTTGTGTGCCGTGCCGGCCTTCACATGTGCTGCTCACTAGCTCACGGCACTTGCCCCAACAGTTCGCTATGGCTATCGGGGGGGGGGGGGGAGGGTGGGATCTGTATCTCCATATATATTAATTTCTGGTCTTGATCGACAATGCCAGCACGTATCTGCGGTTGAGTGGCATTGCCCTCGGCCCGGTGTCCGTGGTCAGTTGTTAAGCTGTCGCGCTCGAGTGCCCGTCAGTGTGGCGATTTGTGTACAAGTCATCAACGGACGACGATTTTGCGTGCGCACGCAGAGAGAGAGATATTTTTTTTACAAATATTACATAGAAAACAGGGGGGAACATAGACATAAAGTAGAGAGAGAGAGAGTGTAGAGAGATAGGGGGGGGGGGGGGTAGAGAGAGGGGGTAGAGAGAGAGAGTGTAGAGAGAGAGGGGGGGGGAGAGTGTAGAGAGAGAGGGGGGGTAGAGAGAGGGGGTAGAGAGAGAGGGAATGAGTAAGAAGGAGGAGAGCAGAGCGTGAAATCTTTCGTGAAATCTTTAATTTAAACAGGGGGAGGGGGGTACATAAAGCAAAGCATTGAAAAAAAAACGAAATGATGAACGAAGCAAAGTGCCGACTACACCGAGCATCTTCTTGTTTCCTCTGATCGTAAAACAGAGAGAGAGGGAGAGAGAGAGAGAGACTCCGCACACTTCGCACCGGATCGCTGAACTCGTGTCGTGCACACGGGGGCCCAGTCGTAGCGCGCGTGCCGTTGTCGGTTGCGGAGGCTTCGCTCTTTGCGGTGAACGGGCAGCTCCGGCTAATACTGCGGGTGTCGTCGTGAGCGACGCGCACTCGTCGCCGTCACACGTGGCATCGTCGCACGCGGAGTTACCACACGCGGCATCATCATCGTCATCACGTGGTATCACCACACGCGGCCATTATCGCACGTGACATCATCACACGCGTCATCATCATCACGATCACGTGGTATCGTCACACGCGGTCATCGTCACAAGCAGAATTACCACACGCGTCATCATCATCACGATCACGTGGTATCGTCACACGCGGTCATCGCCACAAGCAGAATTACCACACGCGTCATCATCATCACGATCACGTGGTATCGCCACAAGCGGTCATCATCGCACGTGATATTATCACACGCGTCATCATCATCGTCATCACGTGGTATCGTCACACGCGGTCATCGTCACAAGCATAATTACCACACGCGTCATCATCGTCACGATCACGTGTTATCGCCACACGTGGTCATCATCGCACGTGCCATCATCACATCGTCACACGCGGTCATCATCCTCATCATCACCATCACCACACGCGTCATCATCATTCTACCCGGTATGATGATGCACAGCGGCCGCCCTGGTGAACACCGCGCTGCGTGGCTCGCTCCGTCATCTTAGCGGCGAACGTTACAGGACCCCGCGTGACGTGATTCGAAAACAAGAGCAGGTAGCGCCATTGAGTGCGGGGCATCACGGCCACACAACGTTTTTGTTGTTGTTGGTTGTTGGTTGTTGTTGTTGTTTCAAATTTAATATCGAAACCAGAATCACTCGCCAACCGCATCGCCTCCTCCATACTGTGAGTGCTCAACGCGGCTTCTCGACTCGTGGCGTCGAAATCGATTCAGGGTCATTGCCCGAAACGTCACCAATTTACAGTCGTGGTTTTCTTGTTTGAGTTCTGGCACGCCTGACTCTGTGCTGACGAGACCAGTCCCAGAGGTCTGCTCGTACTGAATCCTTTCTGCTGGATCATACTCGAACGAAATCTGGATCTACTGAAACCTAATGAATCGTACTCAATCCTACTGAAACGTCTAGAATGGCATTCGATCATACTCGATCCTACTCAACCCTACTGAATCATACTAAATCCTATTGATCGCACTGAATGGCATTCGATCATACTCGATCCTACTCAACCCTACTGAATCATACTAAATCCTATTGAATCGCACTGAATGGAATTCGATCATACTCGATCCTACTGAAACGTCTAGAATGGCAATCGATCATACTCGATCCTACTCAACCCTACCGGATCATACTCAATCCTATTGAATCACACTGAATGGCATTCGATCATACTCGATCCTACTCAATCCTACCGAACAGTACTCAATCCTATTGAATCGCACTGAATCCTATCGGGTCAATGTTGCGGAATGAATCAAGGACCACGTCCAGAATACGATATTTGTATTCATTTGCGGCGTGGACGGATATAATAGCATGCACGAGAGAGAGAGACGTCGCTTTTCTGGCCGTTCATATATATATGTAAAAATGTGTGAAAACATCTGTGTCGCGTTTGTCTTGGTGCATCTCTCGCAGAGTGCCGCGTTCACTTATTCTCGTTCCCCGCGTGCGGAGCCTCGAGATGTCGATGGCGTTTAGCGGCAAATATAAATGCAGATGATTTGTTACTAATGATGTGTATCTGCGGCTGATAGGGTCAGGGTGCTGACGTATGGGCGTTACAGAGCCTTGGAGTGAAGAACTTCATCATGAAGAATCCCATTTTGAAGAATCGATTTATGAAGAATCGCATTATGAAGAATATCGTAATGAAGTATTCCATTATGAAGAATCGCATCATGAAGAATCGCATCATGAAGAATCGCATTATGATGAATCGCGATATGAAGAATCGCATTATGAAGAATTCCATTATGAAGAATACCGTTATGACGAATCCCATCATGAAGAATCGCATCATGAAGAATCGCGATATGAACAATCGCATTATAAAGAATCGCAATATGAAGAATCGCATTATGAAGAATTCCATTATGAAGAATCACATTGTGCGAGGAAATGATTTGGCTGCTCTGTTACGTTGGCAGCAGCAGCAGCACAATAAAACAACAATATTAATAACAAACCAAAACATACAACTTAACACGATCATCAAAAATAACAACGTGTGTTTGGTCTTGAAAGAGAAAAATAAAAAAATAAAAAAATACGTTTTTAATTTAACACGTAGGCTTTCGCGATCAAAGTTATTCATGATAAAAGTTATTTTGGGTTCGATCGCGTTAATATAAATGTGTCGTTAACCCACCACCACCCGACACAGCCAATCAGTGAGGTCTGTCACGTAAACAGAACGTGGCCAATTCGTTACTAACTTCAGCACCTCCGGTGTGCTGGAGAGCAAACCCACAGCGTTCACAATCCGAGTCCGACGTTTCGCCGGTGGATTACAACGACCAACTTCATCGTACGAATCGTCACGAGTAATATATCTTCGGCGACGTTTCAGGCAGTTGTCCTTCTCGTGCCATGAAGAAGGGCCATTCCCCGAAACGCCGTCCATTACACGTTGACCCTTTTAAGCGCCACACCTCCGATTTCGCACGGTTCGCTACGTGTGGTGCGAAAGAAGTTCAACATACAGCAACACACACACACACACACGGTGTGCTCTCATTGATGACCGTGGGTCGAGTTTGCTACGAGGGAGGAGATGCACGTGAGATTTATTTTTCTCTCTCTCTCTCTCCTGTCGTGTTGTTGTTGTTCTCGCTCAGTGATATATTTTTTCTGACTTGCAATATACCGAATTGCGGTGTTGATGTGTGGGCGGTTGAGTGAGGGCGCGCGCGTGAGTGTGTGTGTGAGAGTGAGAGAGGTAGGAGAGATGAGAAAGCTGGGGAGAGAGAGAGTTAGAGGGCTGCATGTCAGGAGAGAGTTATACTGGTAGGGAACCTCCTGGTTCCACCAGCCCACAGGGATTATTGTGTCCGTCCGTCGTGCAGGGAGGGGGCTGGGTGGGGAGGGAGGGGCTGGGTGCGGAGAGGAGGGTTGGGAGGAGCTGGGTGGGGAGGGCGGGGCTGGGTTGGGAGGGGAGGGTGGGGAGGGGCTGGGTGGGGAGGGGCTGGTCACCCCGTGGTGCCCTTATAAAACTCAACGTTTAACCTGCTCACGCCGGCTTGTGCCCGCCCTCACAGTCGGGCACCACGCCGCCGTTGACCCTGGCCATTGACCGAGCAACCCAACGTTCCTACCAGCTCCCTCCGCAGGAATGTGTTTGGGGACAGAGCAGAGGAGAGTTCGGAGGTTTAGAAAGAGGGAACTGGCAGAGAGGAGATCTAGGGAGATCAGAGAGAGATCGAGAGTGGTGAGAAGAGAGGTTAGAGAGAGAGCTGAGAGAAAAGAGAAATGGGGAGGAGAGAGGCCCATGACGCTGCATGTAGTAAGAGGGAGGCAGAGGCAGGAGGGGGGCATTTGTAGGAGAGAGAGGAGAGCTGAGAAGAGATACTTTGACTTTTAAACAACTTTTATTGCCACCAGCAGCAACAGCACTGGAGGCGATTTCGATATGAAATACACAAAGTCACCAGCAAACAAATGAAAACAAACGCTACAAATCCACGCGCTGTGGCGCTAAAAGCACCGCGCACAACACGAAAGAAAAGGCACGTGGTGGTGGCGGTCATCGCGCACGCCACGGTGATGCTGGAAGGTGACACTGGACGGCTGCTCTGTGCTTCCAGTGTTCAGGGGCCTGCTTAAGGCGCGGCTCCGGATGGAGCTCGCGTACCACACACATGTCGGTGATGTGCGGAGCGTCTTCGTCGAACGCTGGGGAGCCGGAAAAGCCCCTCTCTGTACCAGCGTGGACGGCACCCTCGTGTTCACCTTCTGAAGCTGAGAAGAGAGAGGAGAGCTGGGAAAAGAGATGGAATGAGAGAGATGGGGGGGGGGGGGGGGGGAGAGTTAGATATCTGGGGATGAGCGAGAGAGGATGCGGAGTGGGGAGAGAAGGGTAGGTGGAGAGAGTGCAGAGAGAGAGAGAGAGGTGAGAGAGCTGCGTGATGAGACGGGTGCATGTAGGTGGTGGGTGTAAAGAGAGAGATGTAGGTTGTGTGTGAGAGACAGAGAGGTGATAGCTGGGGATGAGCGAGATAGGGGAGCTGAGGATAGCGCTAGCGGGCAGGAGAGAAAAAGATGTAGGCAGGTGGGTGTCGAGAGAGAGAGGGGGGGGGGGTAGAGAGAGAGGGGGGGGGGGTAGAGAGAGAGAGGTGATAGCAGGAAATGAGAGAGAGAGGAGAGATGGGGAGAGCTGGGAGAGAGAGGTGAGAGCGAGGAATGAGATAGAGAGAGATAGGGGAACGGTGAGGGAGAGAGGGGAGCGAGAGAGAGGGTGGGGGGGGGCTAGAGAGACAGGAGAGGGCTGTGTAGGTCGGTGGGTGTAGAGAGAGAGGTGTAGGGGGAAGAGCGCGTGAGAGAGAGAGAGAGGTGAGGGCTGAAATGAAAGAGACAGAAGGAGCTGGGTCCATATATTGCACAGAAAACAGGGGAACGTAGACATAGAGGAGGGAGAGCGGGGGTAGAGAGAGAGAGGGGGGTAGAGAGAGAGGGGGTAGAGAGAAGGGGTAGAGAGCGGGGGTAGAGAGAGAGGGGAGAGGGGGTAGAGAGAGGGCGTAGAGAGAGAGAGGGGGGTAGAGAGAGGGGTAGAGAGAGAGAGGGGGTAGAGAGAGGGGGTAGAGAGAGAGAGAAGGGGGTAGAGAGAGGGGGTAGAGAGAGAGAGGGGGGGGTAGAGAGAGGGGGGTAGAGAGAGAGAGGGGGGGTAGAGAGATGGTAGAGAGAGGGTAGAGAGAGAGAGAGGGGGTAGAGAGGGAGGGGGGGGGGTAGAGAGGGAGGGGGGGTAGAGAGGGAGGGGGGGGAGAGAGAGGGGGTACAGAGAGTGGGGGGGGGATGTAGAGAGAGGGGGTAGAGAGAGGGGGTAGAGAGAGAGGGGGTAGAGAGGAGGGGGTAGAGAGAGAGAGGGGGGTAGAGAGAGGGGGTAGAGAGAGAGGGGGGTAGAGAGAGGGTAGAGAGAGAGAGAGGGGGTAGAGAGGGAGGGGGGGGGGTAGAGAGGGAGGGGGGGTAGAGAGGGAGGGGGAGGGTAGAGAGAGGGGGTACAGAGAGTGGGGGGGGATGTAGAGAGAGGGGGTAGAGAGAGGGGGTAGAGAGAGAGGGGGTAGAGAGAGGGGGTAGAGAGAGTGGGGGGGGGGGGGGGTAGAGAGAGGGGGTAGCGAGAGAGGGGGGTAGAGAGAGGGGGTAGAGAGAGTGGGGGGGGTATAGAGAGGGGGTAGAGAGAGAGAGAGGGGTAGAGAGGGGGGAGGGGGTAGAGAGAGGGGGGGTAGAGAGAGAGGGGGGGGTAGAGAGAGGGGGTATAGAGAGAGGGGGGTAGAGACGGGGGGTATAGAGAAAGGGGGGTAGAGAGGGGGGGTAGAGAGAGAGGGTGTAGAGAGGGGGGGGGGTAGAGAGAGGGGGTAGAGAGAGAGGGGGGGGGTAGAGAGAGGGGGTATAGAGAGAGGGGGGTAGAGACGGGGGGTATAGAGAAAGGGGGGTAGAGAGGGGGGTAGAGAGA